>NW_007729816.1:27142-69734 GCF_000696425.1 Galeopterus variegatus | reverse complement strand
TTAAACTCTTGAAGGTACAGCTCCAGTGCAAACTTAGAGATGACACTCTGAAAGAATGAGGCACCATCTTCCAGGATTTAGTATGTACCCTAAATCAACAACCATTATTTGGTGCTGTTTCCCTAAAAGGTTGAATAAAAGATTTAGAAACCAGCAGGTACAAGTAGGAGTAGACCACTTACCATTATTCTCAGGAACCCATTGGGAATTTGTGCTTCTCATCACAAAAGCTTTAGGCTCTGTGGGTCTGGGTGTCCTGGTTATTAGAAGGAGAACACTTCTATTAGGGGACCTGTAAGAGTCCCTTTATATTTTGTACTACAGCAATCAACCTGCTGTTTCAGTTGCCTGTTCCAAGAGACCAGATGACAAGAACAGGAGTCACCGCACTAGCAGAGGTAATTGATTCTGATCACCACAAGAAGGCAGGGCTGTGGTTAAAAAATGGGGGCAGGGAAGAAACACGTAACCAACCATCAATTGATTCTCTGGGGTGTCTCTTACTCCTTCTGTTCCTAATTCTGGGGGTAAATGGATAAAAGCAGCATCCATGGCCTGAGAAACACATGGTGACCACATATATGGTTAACTGCTTTCAACAAAAGTACCACGGAGGAAATAATATCTTTTCAAAAATAGCCCTGAAACAACTGGAAATCCGTATGAAAAAAAAAGTCAAAAGAATAATCCCACACTGATGGGGTATGTCAAAGGGACATAGGAGTCAACTGGAAGAGCTCTCAGTGGCCAAAACTGGAACAATTTGAGCAAGAGAATAAATCAAGTAGTATTGTGTTATAACCCAAAGTATAAAATAAATGTTCATGAGTCCATGCTGATATAAATAAATGACTGTACAAAGTAAGAAGTGGGAAAGGAAAAGACAAATTTTCTACATGGAAGAATTGCAAATAAGTTATGTAGATACCCCACACTAAAGAGAGAAAGCATAACTCTTCTTCCTTAAGCATGGGTTGCGCACAGTGACTTCCTTTCCAAGACAGCAATATGAAAAGGTGGGAATAAAAGAGTTACTTTACAGTGGAGAAGCCTGAAAAACACTGTTTCAGCCAAGTGACNCAAATAAGTTATGTAGATACCCCACACTAAAGAGAGAAAGCATAACTCTTCTTCCTTAAGCGTGGGTTGCGCACAGTGACTTCCTTTCCAAGACAGCAATATGAAAAGGCGGGAATAAAAGAGTTACTTTACAGTGGAGAAGCCTGAAAAACACTGTTTCAGCCAAGTGACTAAGGTCAGCATCAGTAGTCACAAATCATACTGATAATATGTAACCTTGATATGAAGTGGTGAAAATGGCACTTTACCTCGTTGGTCTTCCTCCCCCAAATGCATTAACTTCAGTCTTATCATGAGGAAAACAACAGTCAAGTCCACGTTTAGGAGCATCCTACAAAATGCCTGACCAGTACTCCTCAAAACTGTCAGGATCATCAAAAACAGGAAAGTCTGAGAAACTATCACAGCCAAGAAGACACAAAGTAGACAGGACAAATAAATGTGATGGGTGAGTGGGATCCTGGAGCAGAAAATAACATTAGGTAAAAACTAAGAACACGAATAAACTATGGACTTTAGTTAATAACAATATGCCAATATTGTTTCATTAATTGTAACAAATGTACCACACTAATGGATGATGTTAATAATATGGGAAACTGGGTGTGGGATACATGGGGACTCTGTATTACCTGCTCAATCTTTTTGTAAATCTAAAACTGTTCTAAAAAAACATCTACTAATAAAAAAATGATATAACAACAAAAAATTGAACTTTGATTCTTATTTCACACCATATACAAAAATTGACTCAAAATGGATCATGGAACTAAACATAAAACTAAAACAGTAAAACTTCTAGAAGAAAAGAGAAGAGAAAATTTTTTGTGCCATAGGTTAGGCAAAGATTTCTTAGGACACAAAAAGTGCAAATCATAAAAGAAAAAATTGATTAATTTAACTTCCCCCAAATTAAAATCTGCTTTTCAAAACACATTGTTAAGAAAATGAAAAAATAAATGACAGGGAGAAAATGCTCTCAATACATGTAACTAATGAAGCATTTGCATCTAGAATATGACCCAATAATAAGAAAACAAGCATTCTACTTCAGTGGGGTAAAAGAATGCTCTTTTCAATAAGCGGTTTTAGGTTAAATATTCTTAAAGAAAAAAAAAAAAGGAACTTTGACCCTTAACTCATACCATACACAAAAATCAATTTTAAGTGTTCATTTCCTGAATGTAAAAGGTAAAACAACAAAGCTTTTAAAAGAAAACAAAGGACACAGGCCACAAAATTTTAAAATATATGTAATATTTAAAATAAAATTAATCAGTTAAAAATTTCTGTTCTTCCAAATAAATTAAAAGAATGAAGACACAAATCACAGATTGAGAGAAAATATTCTCAATATACAAGAGTACTTCAAAAAGTTTATGGAAAAAATGGAGTTAAAGATAATAGGAATCTTTCCATGAACTTTTTGAAGACTCTCATCTATACTACCCAGAATATTTTACATGCAGAATATATAAAGAACTGTTATTGAACCGATGCTTCACAAAAGACGATGTATGATGGCTAATAAGCAAATGAAAACATGCTCAACACCATTAGTCATCAGAGAAGTGCACACTGACCACAATGGAATCCTGCTATATACATCATTATGATTGCTGGTGAGAATGTAAAATGGGACAACCACGTAGGAAAAGAGTTCGGCAATTTCTTATAAAATATACACTTATATGACCCAGCAAATCTCACTCTTAGGTGTTTACCTAAGGGAAATGAAGGGGCGTGGAGCTTCGGGCCCCCAACAAATGAAAACATATATCCACACAAAGACTAAAATATACACTTATATGACCCAGCAAATCTCACTCTTAGGTGTTTACCTAAGGGAAATGAAAACATATATCCACACAAAGACCGGTCCACAAATGTTCATAGCAGCTTTGTTCCTAACATCCAAAGACTGGACACAACACAAACGTCCATCAGCAGGTGAGCGGATGAACAGATTGTAATATATCTACTCATCAATAAGAAGGCATGAACTACCAGAACATGCAGCAACACAAATGAATCTCTGAAACATGCTAGTGAAATACTGAGTGAAAGAAGCCAGGCACAAGAGAAAACATACATATGATTCTATTTTTATGCAATATAGGTTTAATTTATGGTGACAGAAAACAGATGAATGACTGCCTGGGGTGGGGAAATGGAGAGAATTAACTAGAACGGGGCACAGGGAACATTTTGGAAGTGACAGAAATGTACACAATTGTGGTGGTGATTCATGGATGCATTAGTCAAACTCATTGAAGTGCACACTTAAAGTGGCTACATTTTATTGTAAGTCAGCCACACCTCAATTAAAAACTTTGTTTTAAAAAAATAGCTGAAGCTGTTCATATCCCCCCAACAGCATATGGGTCCTTTTCCTGATGGCCTCCATATCAGCAGTTATTATTGCATTTAAAATTTTTGCCATTTTAGTGGGTGAAAAGTGTAATTTCTGACTTTTAAGATAAACTTCTGTGGATCCTGCAATAGGTATCTATGAAAGAAGATCAGGCTGCAGAGTTACATCCTAAAAGTCATAGCCAGCAAAGCTATGGCTAATCAAAAAGTTGTTAGGATGGTCATTTTTGCTTCTTCATGTTTTCGTTTCTAAATCAGGATCCTAATATTCTGCTTCTCTCTAAGCATTTCAAGTTCATTCCACTCTCAAAACAAACAAAAAAAAGAAAGAAATTTAGAGCTGACTGGTTAGCTCAGTTGGTTAGAGCATGGTGTTGATAACACTAAGGTCAAAGGTTCGGACACCAGCATGAGCCAGCTGCAAACAAACAAAAAACAGATTCATTCCAATCTTGTAGTCAAAGCTCCTCTCTCATTTTTCGTCACTATGTTTATTCCTACCACATCCTAGATTGATAAAGTTTAGAGCTGAATTGGGGAAGTAGCACCACAGGAGAGCTTTACCCCAAGCACCTTCTATCAGCACCCCTCCACATTTTTGGATGTGGACAATTACTGTTTCCTCAATATTATGAAAAGTATTATGTAAATGCAAGTTTGGGGCAGTCCCCCTACCCACATCCCAACTCGATTGCTGCCCCTAAGCTACTCCTATAGAAAAATATTAGCATCATGGCTAATCCTAGAAATCATTTTTTACAGGAAAGAAAACTGTCTACGGTCACATAGCTAATAGTGGCAGAGCTGGATCTAGGATTTTGCACTCCCAACTCCTAGCCTGCTGCTCTTTGTACTACATTCTGCGGCTTCGTTAATCAGCAGAATTGCAGCTCAGCTGAAACATCCAGATGTTGGTACTTGAACTCACAGTTCTTCAGATGGCAAAGCTTTGGGACATACTGAAAATGCACGATATCCTGAGCTTATCCAAATGGCTTTGTCTGAAGAAAAAGAAATGTGCTCATGATTTGTAAGATCTAACAAACAATGAGACAATGCACTGGAGGATTCCTCAGTGACAGCTGTAAGTATGGCAAAAACATTTGTTTACCTAGTATAATGACTGTATGTTTGCTTAGAACAGCCCCAGATTCTAACTTTATCCTGGCATAATTTTTAGTTGTTCTTTTACTCTGAAAAATGTCATAGTTTGAATGATAAATTATATTATCACCGTAATTACAAGGAATTTCTAGCTAATAAGCAGCAGTGTCCCATATGCTTTTTTTTTTTTTTATTACTAGAGATAAATGGGGAGTGTTTGGGAGGAATGACTTCTATCAACTTTTAAATCATGCTAGATTAGGAAAAAATAGCACAATTTTCTCTTTTACTGTTTTGAAAAAAAAAATCTCAGCTGACTTAGCTACTCAATTTGCTCAAGGATCACCTCAAAAATACTACTTTAGAAAACTTCTGGGGCCGGCCCGGTGGCGCACTGCTACAGTGCGCCGCTTGGGAGTGTGGTGGCGCTCCCGCCGAGGGTTCGGATCCCACATACAGACCGGTTCCTGCTCACTGGCTGAGCGAGGTGCGGGTGCAACACTGAGGGTTGCGATCCCGTTGCCGTCCCGGTCCAGTACGGGCGCGACACTGAGGGTTGCGATCCGTTGCCGGACACGAAAAAAGACAAAAAGGAAAAAAAAAAAAAAAGAAAACTTCTAAGATTCCCAGCATCCATTCATCTGCTCTCCATAAGTAAACTATAGTCCTACTCTTGAAGAAAGTATTTTGATGGAATGTGGTATTAAAGCTCATTGATCAAATTTAACTTGTGTACATATCGAAGGCTTTGGAATCCTTCTGCATATGAAATCCAGGTTTGACAGCACACATGTGCTGTGTGTTTGCTCTTTCTTTTTGTGACCGGTAAGGGGATCGTAACCCTTGGCTTGGTGTCGCTCACACAGCGCTCAGCCAGTGAGCGCACCGGCCATCCCTATATAGGATCCGAACCTGCGGCTTCAGTGCTCCCAGCGCCGCTGCACAACCAGCGCCGCACTCTCCCGAGTGAGGCACGGGGTCAACCCGTGTATGCATTTTTGAAATCTTTTCTGGTTATAACTTTTGGCCAGGTATGGGCAAAGAAGAAGGCTGGGATTGTGGCATTCTGGATGGTGCCAGGAGGCCAGGTCTTCAGGGAAATGTCCCTTCTCAGTGTGCTGCTGCAGTCACAGAGCTCCTTAAGACAAGCAACTCTGATGGTCCTGTCACTGAACTCCCCATCTGCCAACCCTGGTGCTTTTGACCAGGAGTTTCTCCATGGATACTGACCCAATGAAGGACCTATTCATTCAGCACAGGCTAGAGAGGATAAAGCAGATTGTGAGTTTCCGAGGGCTGCCATAACCAACACTGCAGACTGGGTGGCTTACACATCAGAAATTTATTTCCTCACAGTTCCGGATCACGGTGTTGGCAGGGCTGCCTTCACTCTGAGGCTTCTCTTCTTGCCTTGTTCACTACCAGAGGTCTACTCCAACCACGTGATCATGTGTGATGTTGGCAGAAGGATTAGAGAACACCAAAATCCCATTAGGCATCATACTTGAGTATGTTACACACAAGCATTCATATGGAGAAAACATGCCCATTCATCAGGTGATTTGTTTTTCCACAATTGTTATGTGAGGCACAAGAATGTGATCTTAAAACCGTGCAGCTCAAACTCTGGCCAGATTGCCTGGGTTTGAGTCCCAACCCTGTGACTTACCGCCAGTGTGGCTTTGGGCAAGTTACCTAAGCTCTCTGTGTCTCAGTTTCCTCATTCGTGAAACAGAAATAATAATAACAATAATAGTAATAATACCTACTTCAAAGGGCTGTTAGGAGGAGGAAAAGAATTAATACACATGAAGAACTTAGGCTAGCGCCTGTAATGTAATAAGTGCTATATAAGCATTAGCTACTTAATTAATATTACTGTTATTATTACTAAAAGGGGAATTATTTAGTTTGGTTCTACGCTGTCCTCATAATTCCAATCAATCCAGGAGAGAGCTGCCCTGCGAGGGGCTTCTCATTGCCCCTGTCCCCTTCCTGTACCCCCTGCCTGGCTTCTCCTGACAGACTCCAGCTCCGCAGCCCTGGTCGTCCACCTGTGGCTGCCCCTGACTGGGGCTGCAGGTAGCTGTTGTCCATGCCACCGACTCCATGGGCAATAGTCACAACCTCCCCCCTGCCTCAAAAAAGGAGGGGGAAGAGAGGGAATTTGGGAAGGAGGACTTTGTGCATTTCAATACTGTAGCACAACAGGGGAGGACATAGACTGCGGGGGGAGGGGAGGGAGGGAGGGGAGGCAGCAGATCCCACCGGGGCTGGGAGGGACCCTCCAGGCCGGGCTTGAGAGCTTTTCCAATGACGCTCACA
The DNA here is from genome assembly GCF_000696425.1 of Galeopterus variegatus. NCBI lineage: Eukaryota > Metazoa > Chordata > Mammalia > Dermoptera > Cynocephalidae > Galeopterus > Galeopterus variegatus. The sequence goes on along the minus strand of NW_007729816.1, from coordinate 62,852 downwards.
TGTAGAAACAGCCCAGGACACCAGCTTCTCCAGCAGCAGCTGTTTCCACTTCCTCAGCATGTGTTCTCTCCCCTCAATTGTTTACTAACTTCCTGTCCAGAATTTTCTAAATAGAGGAAAACCCGGGGTTGTCTGCGCCAACCAGAGAGCAGAGATAAGAGGGGAAAAAATTCAACAACAAACAAAAAAAGTGTACTGACACCGGAGAACCTAAGTGTGACCAGAACAACACATTTGCTTTCTGTTTTATGGCTTCCTGAGTCATGGAGGAAGCTTCTCTCTGAGCACTGTTGCACCAGGTTAAAGGAGTGTAGTACACTGACTTCTAGACCAAACCAGACAGAACACGAACGAACAGAATCAGTGCATAGCAACCCAGTGTGAGAGTAGAAAAAGTACCATATTTGAAAGCCCGACTCATAGTGAGAGGACAATACAATTCAGGATGGTATAGTGTGAAGAGCATGGGCTCTCAAGTTAAATCTCCAGGTTTGGTCCCAGCTTGGCTACCTGGGAGCTGTGTGACATGGGTGAGTTATTGACCCTCTCTGTGCCTCAGTTCTATCATTTGTCAAATGGAGAGATTAATGTTCACCTCAGCATTGTGGTGGGCTTGAATGAGTTAATATGAAGCACTTAGAATTGTGCCTGGCATTTACTGAGCATTATGTAAGTGGTTTTCTTTTTCTTTTATATATGTGTAGATTTTAATTCGTTTTAAAAACTAGACTTTGTTATTCCTTTTTGTTATCTGTGATGCAGGATTTATTGTGGAGTTCCAGCTTAATAGGTCAGGCCTGACATTCCTGATGTATCTTTTGCCAATTTCACTATTGCTTCACTCTCATACCCCTTGCTATAGTTCAATGTGTCCCCGAAAACATGTGTTGAAAACTTCATCCCCAGTGCAACAGTACTGGGAGGTGGGGGCTAATGGGAGGTGTTTAGGGCCAAATTACAAAAGGGCTTGAATGATGATTACAAAAGGGCTTGAGGCTGTCAGTCCGATCTCTCTGGTTCTCTCTCACCCTCTCACATTCTGCCATGGGATGACACAGCAAGAAGGTCCTCTCCAGATGCCAGCACCTTGATATTGGACTTTCCAGCCTCTGGGACTGTGAGTAATAAACTTCTTTATAAATTACCCAGTATTCTGTTTATAGCTATTCTGTGATAGCAACATAAAATGAACTAAGACACAGCCCAGATCATTCAAGCTTATACATTTCCTCAACATTAAATATTAGAAAAGGCCATATGCCAAAAGCTATGGAATTTCTACAAACAACATCATCATTATGAATGAATCGAGAAGTACTTTCTTGATACTTCCTTCCTCAGGCTGTGTCCAGGAGAAAGGGAATGGATTGAAGGAAGCAAATAAAAAATATTTACTGCAAGTGTGCACTAATTTTAAAATCAGAAAAATTAATGGTATGAAAATAATAATACAATCAGACAATTAGGCTAGAATTAATATCTGGGTGGTAAAGGTAAAATGTGGGTAAATTTACCATAGACGTAGGGATACAATTGAGTATGAAATCGACTAAAATAATCACCCCATTTTCATTGACGTATCTCCCATGGAACCCGCACTGAGGTGGATTAATAAACTGCCATCAGAGTCCCCTCAGTGATGAACAAGTTCTCAGAGCTAACACCATGTTTATCACTTAAGCAGCAGTGTCTTTGACAAATATTTAGTTTTTTGGCTATGTAAGGACTGAAGAAAGGTGGCCAGAAATGTATTTTCTTTTCATTTTGGGAAAAAAAATATTCTTTTAGGGTTTTAGACCAACTGACATAATGTATCTCATCATTTAACTTCTGTTTGATTTGGAAATTCTTATATGGTTTTCTCACAGGCATTTTAGAAGAGTGTGTGTCCTGCTGGGAGCTTCATGTATGACCTGTGTATTAGTCCCTTTCTGTTGCTTATAATAAAATACCTGGAATTGGGTAATCTACAAGAAAAGGAAATTTATTGCTTAGAGTTTTGGACGGTGGGAAGTCCAAAGTCCAGGGAACACATTTGGTGAAGGCTTTGGTGATGGCGACAGTGACCCAGGGATCTCACATGGCAGAAAATGGCAGAGCAGAGAGATAGACTAACCTCTCATGTGCCCTTCTTTCAAAGCCCTCAGAACCACACCCCTGACCATCTTTACTAATCCATTCACTAGGCATGATTCTCAGAATCTAATCACCTCTTCAAGGCCCACCTTTCAATTACCATAATAGGATTTCTCACCCTCTTAACAGTCACAGTGAGGTTCAAGCTACTAATATGTAAAACTTGGGGGACACGATCTATATCAATCCTCAAACACACTATTTCTGACCACTTTTGTGAATTTGGTGTTTCTTTGAGAACAAATTTATGTTGCAATCATAACTGAGAATGGCTCAGATCCGGCTCCTAGGGCACAGGACTAGAGACACCAGCCTATCGAGCTAGGTACTTTTGGAGGGCAAACCAGTGTGCTGGGTGCTGTAGGGTTCCATTATCTCCCAGTCATGAAGGGAAAAGCATTTTCAGGCCACCTGCTACTGATTCACATGGGGGTTAGGGGTGGGGGCAGTTCAGGCAGATTCCTGCATGTGACACCAGATTCACCCATTCATCCACTTTAACCCGTCTAAGGGCCTACTATGCACCAGGTACTGTTCTCAGCACTGAAAGTATAGGAATGAACACAACATAGAAAGACCCTGCCCTCACAGAGCCTATACCAAATCAGGGAAGGAGAAAATAAACAGGCAAACAGACAAGTATAAAGTATATTGTAAGAAAAGGTAAGTGCCATGAAGGTAAAGCTGGCAGGAGAGGGAGAAGAGGAAAGGTAGCATAGGTCAGATCCTGTCAGTCCCCTGCTCTGCATCTGACTTGGGGGCAAAATACTTGAAATATTCTACAGGATCTGACCACTCCTCCACAACCTCTCTAACCTCCCCTCCTACCTCTCCTTTCTTCTCTCACTTCTCCTGCTGCATGGCCAAAATCCTGCACCTGGAATCTGCTGGTGCTCAAACCAGGAAAGTTGCAGGCAAACTGGCCGAGTTGGTTGACCTGCCTAGGCGGTCTTGCCCTAGCACTTTCCTCCTCCTGAGCCACTTTTCCCCAGTTTCTTCTTCACTAGTTCCTTTGCCCCAGTCATGTCTTCCCTCGGATTGTGCTCAGATTACACCTGACCCTATGTGCTACCAAACCTGCTCTCCTCTCCCAAATCACTCTTATTCCAATCACTCTTATTCTACTTCTAATCACTCTCATTCTACTTTTTCTTTTTCCATAACTTATCATGTTCCAGCATATCCCATAATATGTTTATCATAAATTGTTGTACTTTGATGCTTTTGCTTCCAAAGGCCTATACATATAATGCTTCAGATCCTGCCCTTGGGCTACTGGAGCCCCTCTACCTGTGCCTGCACTGTAGAGAGCTGTAAATACTTGGTAGGGGGCATGCCCCTGGGTGGCCCTTGGCCAGTGGCTGACAATAGCAGGACAGTGAGAGGCCAGCTTCCTGACCTGTAGGCAGGACAGATCTGAGATGTAAATGATACCCCAGAGTTCTGCAGGATCAAACCGAAGCTACTCTCCAAGAGATTCTGTCTGAAATTGCACCCTTGCTTGGCTTCTGCCCCTTCCCTGTTCTGCTTCTCCCACTCCATTACTGTTTTTTTCTGGGAGCATTTAAGGATACCCGCTTTCCACACTGTTATTCAACACAGTACTGGAACTTTTAGCCAGAGAAATAGGGCAAGAGAGAGAGCCATAAAGGGTATTCAGATTGGAAAGGAGAAAGTCAAACTATCCCTATTTGCAAAAGACACGATCATATGCATAGAAAACCCTAAAGACACCAACAGAAAATTACTAGAACAAATGAATTCAATATAGTGGCAGGATACAAAATCAACACACAAAATCAATAGCCTTACTATACAGCAATAATGTAATAGCCAAAAAAGAAATCAAGAAAGTATTCCCATTCACAATAGCTACCAGAAAAGGTAAGGGCTGGCTGGTTGCTTGGTTAGAGCATGGTGTTGATAACACCAAGGTCAAGAGTTGGAGTCCCATACCAGCCAGCTGACCCCCCCCCCAAAAAAAAAGAAAGAAAGAAAAGAAAAAAAGAAATACCTAGAAGTAAATTTAACCAAGGAGGTGAAAGACCTCTACAATGGAAACTATAAAACATTTGTGAAAAATTGAAGAGGACACAAATAAATGGAAAGATATTCCATGTTCGTGGGTTGGAAGAATTAACATAATCAAAATGTCCATATGACCAAAAGCAATCTACACATTTGATGCAATTCCTAATAAAATACTAATGACATTCTTCACAGAAATAGAAAAAAAGACCTTAAAATTTGCATGGAACCACAAAAAACCCAGTATAGCTAAGGCAATCTGGAACAAAAAGAACAAAGTTGGAGGCATCACACTTTCTGACTTCAAAATATACTATGAAGTTAGAGTAACCAAAACAGCATGGTACTGGCATAAAAACAGACAAATTGACCAATAGAATAGAATAGAGAGCCCTGAAATAAGCCTATGCATTTACAGCCACCTGATTTTTTTTTTTTTTGGCCTTTTTGAGACTGGCAGCACGGCACTCAACCAGTGAGCGCACCGGCCTTCCCTATATAGGATCCGAACCCGCGGTGGGAGCACTGCAGCACTCCCAGCACCGCACTCTCCCGAGTGTGCCACGGGCTCGGCCCTACAGCCACCTGATTTTTGACAGAGGTGCCAAAAATATACAGTGGGGAAAGGACAGTCTCTTCGACAAATGGTGCTGGGAAAACTGGATATTCACATGAAGAAGATTGAAACTAGACCTCGACTCTCACCATACACAAAAATCAACTCAAAATGGATCAAAGACCTAAATTTAAGTTGTGAAACTGTTAGAAGAAAACATAGGGGAAGTGTTACATGAAATGGGAGTGGGCAGCACTTTTTCGAGCGAGACTACAAAGGCACAGGCAACTAAAGAAAACATACACAAGTAGGACTATATCAAGTTAAAAAGCTTCTGCACAGCAAGCGACGCTATCAACAAAGTGAAGGGACAACCATCAGAATGGGAGAAAGTGTTTGCAAACTATGTATCATACAAGAAGCTAGTATCTAGAATATATAATCAAATAACCCAATTAAAAAGTGGGCAAAGGACCTGAACGGACATTCTCAAAAGAAGATATACAGTGGCCAACAAGCACATGGAAAAGTGCTCAACACCAGTAATCATCAGGAGATGCAAACTGAAACCATGATGAGATATCATCTCACTACAATTAGAATGGCTATTATCAGCAAGACAAAAAAACAAATGCTGGCGAGGATGCAGGGAAAAGGGAACTCTCCTACATTGTTGATGGGAATGTAAACTGATGCAGCCATTGTGGAAAACAGTGTGGAGGTTCCTCAGAGAACTAAAAATAGATCTACCCTACGACTCAGTTATCCCACTACTGGGTATATACCCAAAGGACATGAAATCAATAAATCAAAAAGACACTTGCACTCCCAAGTTCATTGCAGCACTATTCACAATAACCAAAAGATGGAATCAATGGATGAATGGATAAAAAACTGTGGCATATGTACACAATGGAATACTACTCAGCTATTAAAAAAAAAAGCTTTTCTATAATTTACAGCAACATGGATGGAACTGGAAACCATCATGTTAAGTGAAGTAAGTCAGGCACAGAAAGATAAATACTGCATGATGTCACTTATATTTGGAATTTAAAACAAAATGTTGGGGGTAGGAGAAGTGGTAGACTAATAGTTACAAAACTGTGCTATCTACCCTAAGTGAACCACTGTGCAGTATATGCATGTATTGAAACAACACACAGTACCCCATAAAACGTTAAAGCATTTTGAATAAAAATAAATAAATAAAATACATTTATTGTATAATTGCTTGAGTTCCTTGTATATTATGGATATTAATACCTTGCCAGATGCATAGGTAGCAAAAATTTTCTCCCACTCTGAGGTTGTCATTTCAAACAATATTAATTGTTTCCTCTGCTGTGCAGAAGCTTTTTAGTTTGATGCAGTCCCATTTGTTTATTTTTTCTTTTGTTGTTTGTGCTTTTGGGCTCATGTTCATAAAGTCCCTGCCCAGACCTAGTTCCTGAAGTGTTTCACCTATATTCTCCTTTAGTAATTTTACAGTTTCAGGTCTTATACTTAAGTCTTTAATCCATTTTGATTTGATTTAGCATATGGTGAGAGGTGCATGTCTAGTTTCATTCTTCTACATATGGATGTCCAAGTTTCTCAGCACCATTTATTGAAACAGTCTTTTCCCCAATGTATTTTTTTGTTCCCTTTGTCAAATATCAGATGGCTGTAAGCCTGAGGGGTGATTTCTGGGTTCTCTATTCTGCTCTGCTGGTCTGAGTATCTATTTTTATGCCTGTACCATGCTGTTTTGGTTACTATAGTTTTGTAGTATAATTTGAAGTCAGGTAGTGTTATGCCTCCAGCTTTATGTTTTTTGCTCAGGATTACAACCACAGATACATCCTCCATATGATCCAGCAATCCCACTTCTGGGTATATACCCAAAGGAATGGAAATCATCATGTTGAAGGGATACCTGCACTCCCATGTTCATTGCAGCTGTGTTCACAATAGCCAAGATATGGAACCAACCTAAACGTCCATCAATGGATGATTGGATAAGGAAACTGTGGTATATACACACCATGGAATACTACTCTGCCATAAAAGAGAATGAAATTCTCCCATTTGTAACAACATGGATGAGTTTGGAGAAACTTATGTTGAGTGAAATAAGTAAAGCATTGAGGGATAAATACCATATGTACTCACTCATAAGTGGGAGATAAGAGATAAAGAAGAAAGGAAAGAAAGACCATAGTGCATTGGACTTACAGAGGGAGAGAACATACCTAGGGGTACAAAGTTGAGTGGGAAAAGGAAGATGGGGAGGGAGGTCAGGGATAATTGAGTGGGGGACTTGGGGTATAATCACAATTTCCGGTTATGGACATGCTGCCAGTATGGATATGGCCATCACATCTTAGGCACGAGCGGTGACAATTTGCTTTGTATTCCATGAATATTCATAACCAATAAAAACAAAACAAAACATAAAATATATATATATATATATATATATATTTTTTTTTTTAAAAAGAAAGTTAAAAAAAATTGCTTCACCGAAATCCTCATCTCAGGATCTGCTTCTGAGGAATCCAACCTTGAACTAAGGAGCTGGTCTCCATGAGCAGCAGGAGTATTTCATCTGATAACTGGGAGGGAAGGCAGGATGTGGGTTAGACTGGTAAAGCTGAGAGTGGGAAGATGAGAAGCTTGCCTTCCAGATGTTTCTATGATCTCAGTCAATAAATAACATGGTCTCCAGCTGGGAGGGGAGGAATGCTGAAGGTTTTGGGGAGAAAAAAGGTGTGAGATAGTGTCTGAAAGGTCAGGAAATGAGTTTTCTGAGGAAATATGGGAAGACTGCTAGACAGTGTTGACCAGTATCGCGTCTTGGTCTCCAGCCGCATGAGCTGCCTGGGTGCAGCTTAGAGAAGCAGGGAGTTGGATTTAATCAGGGCCGCTGCTGTTCCAGGTGAGTAAGCTGGAGAGAGGCTAAAGGGTGTTTGGGGGGCAAGAAAGGGAGTAATTACAGTGACGAGATGGGATCTTTGCTGGGTGCAGAAGGAGGTGGGGCCATCGGAGGGGTGGCTTAGCAAAGACGGCAAAGACAATAGACTGTGGATCCCGATAGCATTTGGGAGTTGATGGCATAGTGGTCGCAGACTGTCATGCTGGGGAGTGGTGAGCAGAGCGTGGGGAGCCCAGAACCGAGGCTGTGGAGCTAACACCGTGGTGGTATTGTCAGGAGTGGGTAGAGTGCAAGATCTCTGGCTGTTGGAGCTCTACATAGCTCAAGCTTAATAACTGATCCTTGAAATAGTCTAAATACTTCCTTTCTTTTTTTTTCTTTTTCCGCTTGATCTCTTGTTTTGTGAGACCCTAGTGAGGAAATGAGAAGAGGATAGAGCAACAGTTAAAGGTCTGCCCACCCTGCTCTCCCTGCCGCCCACTGAGTCTGCATACTCTGCACCATGGTTGCAGCCTGCACCTGTCCCCCACATACACACCTGGTCACAGCAGCTTTTGGTTTACCCAAGGACTTCTCTCAGTTCTATGTTAGTTCCTCAGATCCATGATCTCTCATTTCCACAATTTTCTCCCAAGTTGGTTTTAGGGGAAGTAGCCACGAGCCTGCATGTTGTTCTCAACCCAAATAGACTTGGATCCATTACTCTCCGGGCCCCCTTTGAACATGAGGGCCTATGCCTGTACTCTTCCCTGACTCCCACAGTAGTCCAGTTTTCTAGAAGGAAATTCCTATCTCCTCCTGTAAGCAGGCTGGCACTGCCAGATCTCATTCAGTTACCTGACAGTTCAAAGCCTTGGCCTCTCTGTGCTCTGACTAGTTCTTTCCAGCAGTGTGACAGCAGGCAGGGATTACAGCGCTCTTTCCTCAGCATCTCTGAGGCAAACTTTGCTCCCCAACACGTGTGTACACACATGCAAGCACACACTCACACGTACCCACATATATACATGCCCACATGCCCACACATATGCACACACACCATGCACACACATGCACATACACAAGCTCACATGCATACACACACATATACATATGTACACACAACATGCACGCATATACACACTTGAACAAACATACACACACACACACACACGTACACACACATACAGTCTTGCAGGTATCTAGCACAATCTAGGGAATCAATTTCCAATACAGAAGCATCAAGCAGGATGACTAAAAGCTAGAGCACAGATTTAGTAGTCAAGAGAAATGGACACTCAACCCAACTCTCTCTCCTGGTGTTCTAGGTGAAATGTAATCTATACCATGAATCCTGAACATATCATTTTAATTTTTTCCCAAAGTCTTGTACATATCAAGTAGGAGGGGGAGAAGAAGGGGGTGCTGGCAGGAAGTCCTTTTCTGGATCAGGTTGTCTCCAGGCCCCGAGACTGAGTGCAGGGGTTTCCACTGAGCCAAGAGGAAGGGCCCCTGGCTGACTGCAGCAGTTGCCACCGGCAACCTGGACGGGTCTCTTGTAGAGCTTTGGGCTTCAGTGCAGATGTCAAGGGTGGATTTACTCCACCTGCACTCCCACCAAGCATGTGTTGGGGATTAGTAGAACACTGACCGTAAAGATCTTTTTCTTCCTTTGTGCATATAGCTAGATACCTAGTCTGGTTTAACTCAAAATTTCTGTCTAAGTTGCTAAAGTTTTTGAGAACCTAGTGAGTGTGGCAAGCCCCCCAGCCGTCAATGGAGGGATTTCACATGGACCATGAAAGGGCTGGTTGAAAGTGTTTCTGAGGTTAACTTTGCCTTGTGCCTCCACACAGAGCAGCGACACCACCATAAGTTAAGTTTTTTCCTGTCTTGTCTAAACATACAATATATATGGTTTTTTCTTCACCACCTACAGCATGAACTCATTCTTTTCCCCATGTCAATTGTAAATATTTTATCAACTGACTGTATTTTCCAATATTTATTCAGGTGTCTGCGTAGCCAGTGCTCCATTATGCCCGGTGCAGGTTAACAGTGCTCCGCAAGGCCCCTGTCCCTCCCCTCAGCCTGCCCGAAGCCTCCTTCCAGTCTTCCCAGGGCCATGGGCCACATGTCTAATTGCACATCCCTTCCCCTCCCCTAGAGAGGTGGGTGGCCAGCCATCTCTAGAGAGGAGATGATACAAGGCTCGGGATGTGGAAGGAAGGAGGAGGTTGGGGCTGATGTCCTACCACCATGGACTGCTTTCATTATTCCTGTCCTTGCTCACTGCGGATGATCGGAACATGAACACATGCTCTTCACATGTTGCCTCCAATCTTGCTGAAATAACCTAGACTATGTATTATGTCCATATTATTTTCTTCCCCAAACCTGACATAGAACTTAAGCTGAGAGGTACATAATACGTGTCATGTTTTATGATGGTGTTCGGGTAAAACCATGCAAACTTGCCTGAATATCACTGAAAGGTGCATTTGAAGTGGTGCTAATTGAAGGCAAGTTGACTCATTTATACAAAACAATCCCCTCATTTCCCTTTGAGCAATTGTCAAGTGTGCTTGACGTACAGCAAGTGACCTTCAAATAGGAAGGGGGTTTGGTCTGGCCTGTCAGTGTGGATTTGGCAGCATGAATTGCTCCAAAGAATCCTGATTTCTTATGCATGAACTACTGACCCCAGTGCTGGGGCCTGGCGAGCTGGACGGGAAGGAAGGTGAACTCCCGCTGATTCAGGGGCCCTCCCAGCAGCCTTTTCCACAGTGTCAGCAGGATTCACATCACTTTCCTCTCCTCCCTCTTCCGCCCCACCGTAAGTCCTGTCCCTGGAAGCATTTTCAGTTGCCAGGAATCATGAACATTAGGAAACAATCCAAAAAATTGGGTGGCTACTTTATGTTCCACAGCCCACATGGTAACACACAAGCCCTGGTTTTAGCACGAGGTCTTAGGTGTGGAAGCAGCCTCAAGGAAGGAACACTGGACCAGCAAGAGAGGCCTTTGGTGGCTCCAGTACCAAGCAAGAGTGTGGCCTGGAGGCTGGCCTTTCTTTAGGGCTTGTCTAGGCAGAGGCAGAGAAATGTTCTACTGGGTTTCCAGAATGCTCCTCCAGTTCCATTGCTTGGAGTGGTGCTCCCCAGTGTTGTAGCTGCTGGACTGAGGACCTGCTTTCAGTAGCAAAGACAACCACGGCCCCAGGGCAAGGTCATTTCCAGGAGATTGTAATAAGACAAGGAGGAAAAGGCCCAGACGTCAATATGCCTGCCTGTTGAGGATCACAGGAAACAGCCTTAATACCAATGTTGGGTTCTGAGCTGGAGAAACATCTCCTTTATTTGATTTCAAAACATTACTAATGTTCCATGGTGCAAGAAATACTTCAAATGCCTCGACTGGCAAAACAGTCTCCAAAGGTTTCAGAGTGCACCGGGTGTCATTGTCATCTACGCAGAGCAGCAGCACAGAGACTGCAGCTACAGCTCATCAGCTCTCTGATGACAGCTCTATCAGCAACTGTATGTCCAGCAATGAGGAACTCGGTTGTGCCAGCAAACATCCGTCATTCACTTTTGACAAAGCCTTCCTAAAGCAATAAGGTGCTGAAACCTTCCTAACCCCTCTCTAGCTGGACACTTTTCCCCCTCAGCTGCCTTTGAACCTCATCCTTCCAGCGCAGCGGCAGGATGCAGAACTGTTTGCTGACTGCCTCTGCTAGCGTCCTGTCCTTGGTAATTCCAAGACACCCCCATAGATGGCCCTCAAAGAGTCCTGTGTGCAGGTGCATGCAGCTGTCACACATAAGGCCAGTGGGTGGTGAGCAGCTCTTTTCACGCTTCACATCCTTGAGGCTTATCCTGTGATTTGTATGTGTAGCACCTGTTTGCCCGGCCCACCGTTATCGAGGGTCTGCTTCTCAGACAACCTGGGCAGGTTGAAGCCTTCCCCCCACCCTTGTAAAGCCACAGCTCATTCCTGAGTACTGCATGTCAAGCTGGTATGTCAACTATGCTCTCTGGAACTGAACAAGAAGATCACCTATTTAAATGTTAAATGTTTGCACTGTACTTTTAGGGAAAAGATGTACTTTTAGGGGCAATCTAATGGAAACAGACTGAAAACATGGCTTTTGAAAAAGTAAGCAAAATATTTTCCAGGATGTGTTGAGTCCCATATACATTTACTAGTTGTAAATGGGTCCAATACACACTTAACCCATTTTTTTTACTTTCTACATTAACATATACTCAATAATCCTATTTGATGTTTAGAATGAACAATTACTCTGGGGCCCCTCATCAAACATTAGAAAGAGACCATTAGGTTAAGATTTTACCCTAAAGCAGGAAACTGAACTAAGGTTTTAGAAATAAATATCAACTAACAGAAAGAATAACAAAGAGAGAGAGAGAAGGATTAATTGGCATTGTTAGGGAAAAACTTTTTCTGATGGTTATGGTGAAGACCTTGCCTTATAATCCTCATAATTATAGCCTCCTTTTTACTGCACTGGGAACCCAACATCCATTATCACTGCTCTTGCCAGCAGCCCAGACATGTAGGTGTTTTTCTCCTTTCATTGATGAAGACTCCAGAGATCCTCTGATAATTGAGCTGCCCTGTCTTATGGCAAGTAAGCAGAGAGACATATCTTGAACTCAGGCATGCCTGACTGCAAAGTCCACATTATTGCTTTTAGGCCAAGCCTCCAAAACAAGATTTTCACCCATCCTTAACAATGGATTTAGTTCAACAATTACTGAGCACCTACCCCATCTGGGTTGTGATAGGGAGTATAGAAGTAAAAATGTTACAGCTCCTACCTTCACTTGAGCAAAAAGTTCATTCTTTAGGCAATCTTTCAGAACAAGAACATACACTTTCAAAAAATTTTTCTAATTGAGGTTGAGATGTTAACTTGACTCTCATTTTTTTTAACCAACTGATTAGCTACCAAAAGGACAACGCCCACAAGATTATGCTTTCTGTGCTTGTTCATGCATTTGACCCCTTGACTAATGAAAAATTTTAACATGTTCTCTCCCAAAGGAGGAGATGGAAGTGTATTTTTTTCTCACACCATAAAGACAAGTAAACATGTTATGTAGACCCAATACAGAGTTATGTTAGCTTTAGATTATAAGGAGTTATCACTGTATAGCAGACCGTAATAAAAAAATAAAAAAAGAAAAACTAAACATTAGTCCAAGGTATTTTATGTAACAGGGTTGGAGTATGGTTTCTAAAAATTATAATTTTGTATGCATAATGGAAATTTCTGGACAAGAGTTCTGTAACTAGACCTAGTTATGTGAGCACAACTGCTTCATAGTTCAGGTTATAAGGAGGCAGCCATTGTAGCCAAGAAGTTACCCAAAGAAATTAGTGAACTGAGTTTGTATATTTATTAACATTTTTGGTGTTTTTAGTCTTTCTGGAACACCTGGTAATGGTGTCTGTGTAAGATCACATGGAGCATGAAAAGATCATTGTTTGTGAGCACTCACTAGGATGTTTCTAGCATATGCTCCTGTCGGTGAATAAAGGTAGTTATTGTTGAGTCTTTCTTCACCAAAAATAATAAAACTGATTTAGTAGGCTGATTTGGAAAAGAGCCTAGTAAAATCTGTTGCAGAGTTAGGATTTGCTTTGAAAAGTTTCTCTGTCCTTAGAGGCACATGGATGGAGTATTTTTTTTTCCCTTATGTGGTATTTGTCAAGTCCCTTCAAATCTATTTCCAAACAAAACTGGGAATTTAAAAAAATTCATATAATAATTAAGTATAATAAAATGCAATTCAATATGTCCATGTTCTCTAGTATCCAAAGTATTTGATCCATTACAAATTTGTCAATAGTAACCATTTCTTAAGCTAGTTTCTATTCTGTTATACATTCACCCAAAGAAATAGTAATTTTCATAATCATAGACTAAAAGTACTCTCACTGGCACTTATGAAGCTGTGTTCGACCAAAATAAAACTTTGGGCACGTGTGTGAATGGATGAAGAATTGATTTAGCAGCCTGTGAGTTGATTAGCCATAGAGAAATTGGACCTTGATTGCTGCAGGTCCTCAGTCTGGGCCCAATTTAACAGCATCCTGACGTTAGGAGGGGCCTGAGGAAGCTGAATCAGCATGTGGCAGTTTGAGAGTAAATTGTAATTATTTTGCAGGTACTTAGACTATATGCCAGACTAAGTGCTCTGTAGTTATTAGTGCATTTAGTCTTCATAACTCTTTGTTTTGGAGATGAGGAAACTGAGGCAGAGAGAAGTTTCCCAAGGTCACCCATGTCTAGTGCTGGAGTCAGGATTCAAGCTGGGGCAGCTGAGCTCCAGACTCCTTACGTCTCCCCTTGATGCTATTATGCAGCCTTCCAGGTAAGCCAGCCGTGGATTTGTGAACACTTACAAAACTGCCTAGGTGTCTAGGCAGCTGACTCAATATATCTATTCCTAATATATATCAATGGCCTAAAACACCTCACCTGCCCACCCAGCTTTCACTTTTAAAAAGTTCCTGTCTGTGCACCAATGTTGTTTCTAGAAGGAAATGTATTAACTGGGAGAGTAAACTCTGAGGTCCTTAGTGCTCAGTGACATTGAGCAGGGAATTGTTTTCTTCTAAGCTATGAGTCATCAGAGAGGTCAGAGCCTTAAGAAATGAAGCACAAGATAACTTTGGTGAAGAAGGTAAAGACAGAAAGGAAATGAGCTAACATCAGGTCTGCTAGCTGGAGGAGGTTAGGGTAGGGAATCCTGAGAAGCCTAAAAAGAACTTTGCAAGGTGTTAAAATTCTGCCTATGAAAAATTAATTGAAGCTTTATTTTTAATAGTTAGAAAAATGGAAACACCCAAATACCCACCAATAGGGGATTAAGTATTTTACATTCATGTGAGGTGTTAATCCATAGTCATTAAACAGTGAGGTTCTACACATTAGATAGAGTATGATCCCATTTTGTAAACATGTACATAGATTAGTGCTATACATGTAAATGTCAGGAGAATATACTAAAACTGAAATCAGCAGTTATTTTTTGAGGGATGGGATTACTGGAAATTACACTTTTGTGCTTATAAGTTTCAGAATTATCAGCATTTTTTTTGTAATGAATGTGCATTACTTTTATACAAATAAAAAAATAATAAAAAATGATTTTGTTCTCTTTTTTTCCAGAGAAGATAAGCACATGTGTTATGGGGGAGAAAAGGGGAGGTTTGTTATATTATTAAAGAGCAGTGTCTTGAATATTCAGAAATTGCTTGGCCCTCTCTGCTACACTTCCTTAATCTCACAAAAATTGTTTTTATCAGACTGCACTTTGATGTTATCCGATTAGCCTCTTGAGGAAAATAAGAAACAGGTGCACCAAATTCGTCACTATCTACTGAAGAAGATATTGTTGAGGACATTGCTGTTACATCCCTGTTCCCCCATATGAGAGTTCAAAAGAGACATCTTTTCTTGGGCCTTGTCATCATGAAAAGCTACTTCCTGAGTAGCTGGGCACCTTACCTTAAGGTCACTGTGATCCTTGTGAGTAATCTCACATATCTCTTTGCTGTGGCTACTGAGAAGCTTAGAGACAAAATTCTGGCCTATCTAGCAGCTGTACAGAACCAGCTAGTTTAGATTCTGGTTTGCTGTGATTCCTTCCTCTCTTTTGTTCTTTTGTATTTTACCTACTATCTTTGTAAGTTGCCTAGAATAAATACATTTTAAAAGGAAGTCATTTTTGACTATCCATTTAGCAACAGGTGTGCCCCTCTACACAATCTTTGCGAAAGACATCGGTTTGTACTGAGTGGAGCCTAGTGTTTCATGCAGGTGCCATAAGGACCACCTCCAATTTCATCCATTTTACCAATTAGGATTATAAGTGGGACTTCTGTTAATAAGAGGATTCAGTTTCCTTAAAAATAGGTTGAAAGGGGGTCGGCCCAGTGGCGCACTGGATAAGTGCGCCGCTTGGGAAGCACCGCGGCGCTCCCGCCCGAGGGTTCGGATCCCACATACAGACCGGTTCCCGCTCACTGGCTGAGCGAGGCACGGGAGCAACACCGAGGGTTGCGATCCCGTTGCCGGTCCCCGGTCCGGTACGGGGGCAACACTGAGGGTTGTGATCTGTTGCCGGACACGGAAAAAGACAAAAAGACAAAAAAAAAAAAAAAAAAGTTGAAAGGGGCCGGCCCGGTGGTGCACTGGATAAGTGCGCCGCTTGGGAAGCACTGCGGCGCTCCCGCCCGAGGGTTCGGATCCCACATACAGACTGGTTCCCGCTCACTGGCTGAGCGAGGCGCGGGAGCAACACCGAGGGTTGCAATCCCGTTGCCGGTCCCCGGTCCGGTACGGGGGCAACACTGAGGGTTGCAATCCGTTGCCGGACATGGAAAAAGACAAAAGACAAAAAAAAAAAAAAATAGGTTGAAAAAGCTCTAAAATAGGAATGCAGTTGGATATATTTTAATGCAGGTACTTGAATTATTTTATATAACATATTTCAGGTATTTAGCGTTACAAATGCATGTTACATAGTCATGTCTTTCAACATATTCATCCATCATTATTTATATGATTTATTGATTAATTTAACCTTGACCACAGGTATCCCTTCAGCTGACCCCATCTTTCTTCTATGGTTCAGAGCCAGATTTCTCAAGAGCTGTCACCACATGCTGTCTCTGCGTGCCTACCTTCTGCTCCCACTTGACCTATTCCATCTGGCTTTGCCCTCACCATACTATTAAAACCAGCTGCAATAGCCTCCATGTTAGTAAATCCGATGTACGTTTTTTAGGCTTTTGATTTCTCAGCAGCATTCAATACAGTTGACTGTGAGCTGCCGTAAATCTGTTCCTTTTCCCATACAACTCTGGCTGCCCTTCTTTCTTTGCAAGTGTATCCTCCTCCCAAATTTGTACCTACTGCCCAGACCACTTCTCTAGCTCCAGATCTATGGGTTGGTCTGATTGCTTATACAACATCTCCTTTAGGGTGTCTTCAAACCCAACATGATCAAAACTGACTTCCAGGGTTTTCTATGTCATTGAATGATTCTCTCTTCTGTGCAGATCTGCAAGCTGGAAGCCCAGAGCCTCCTTGTCTTTTAACTGCTGTATTAACCTATTTCCATTGCATATAACAGAAATATCTGAAACTGGGTAATTTATAAAGAGTGATATTTATTGCTTACAGTTTTCAAGGCTGGGAAGTCCAAAGTCCAGGAAACACATCTGGTGAGAGCCTTGTTCTTGGTGGTAGTTCTACAGTGATGCAGGGTGTCACATGGCAAAACAGCTGAGCAAGAGAGAGAGAGCTAACTGCTCACTCACTCTCCTTTTAAAGCCATCAGAACCATGCCCGTTACTCCATGAATGGATCAATCCATTTACCAGGGCACCATTCTCACAATCTAATCACCTCCCAAAGGCCCCACCTTTCAATTACCATAATAGGATTTCACACCCTCTTAACACTGTCACAGTGAGGATTAAGTTCCAATGAGTTTGGGGGGAACATTCAATCCACAGCAATCCCCAATTCCTATCCACCTTGTGTCTCACAAACCTTTCCTCATCTCTTTGTCTCCATAGTCACCACGTCTATGCAAACCATCACCACCTCTCACTGGCGTTATTTCAATGGCTTCTTAACTGGTCTTCCTTAATCTACTCTTATTCTTCTTCAGTAACATTCTTCACACTGCAGTCAAAGGGAAAAATCTGATCATACTCATCTACCAACATCTTCTCGGCTTAAAACATGGCTTCCCATTGTTCTTAAAGCAAACTTGTTAACATGACCTAAAAGGCCCTGCATGCCCACATCTTTACCTCATTCCCTTCTATACTTCTTTTGCCCCAGTCTCACGAGCCTTCTTTCAATTTTTGAACACGCCACAGGACCTTTGCATGTGCTGTTTCTTCTGCATGGAATGTCCACTTGTCCCCCCACCTTTCCTTGTTAATCTTTGCTCTTATTCAGATTTCAACTTGAACCTTATTTTCTCAGATCTCTCATGTCATGGCATTTATCACATTTTATAGTTATACATTTACCTGTGAGGTTATTGGTTAATGCTTATATGCTCACTAGGCCACAAGCTCTATGATTATAGGGAAAATGTCAGTTATTTTTCATTATTACATCTTTAGCAACTGAAACAGTATTTGACTATGTAGGTAGTTGGGAAATATTTGTTTAATGGGCTAACAAATGAAATAAACACTGCCTGTTATATACGTATTATGCTTTATCTGTGTCTAATGGTACTCTAAATCAGATGAGTTTCTTATTAGGTTCTATATCCAGTGTTATTTTGGCACACAGTAGATTATTAGTAGTTATGAAAAGGATATAAAAGATATTCCCTAATATTTAAAATTTTTAACCAAAATACTGGAAGTGACTCTTCAAGAGGATCAAAAGAATTTTATCTTATGCATATAAAACAATCAAGACAACATTCCAATGATCACAGCTAATTAGAATGCAAATTAATAGCTCTATGTGAATTATTAGGGATTTTTATTATTTAAAAGTCACTTTATGGGGCTGGGCAGTTGGCTTAGTCAGTTAGAGTGCAGCCTCATAACCAAGGTCAAGGGTTCGGATTCCTGTACCGACCAACTGCCAAAAATAAAAAATCACTTTATGATTCAGTAGGAGTTTTGCTAGATAATAAAATCATTAAACAGGCAAAATATTTTATTACTAAGTTGTTACCCTTCAAAAAATAATGGTCAAATTTGAAAATTAGAAGACTAACAAAATGTGCAAA
Organism: Galeopterus variegatus; assembly: GCF_000696425.1. NCBI lineage: Eukaryota > Metazoa > Chordata > Mammalia > Dermoptera > Cynocephalidae > Galeopterus > Galeopterus variegatus. Next base: position 44,428 of record NW_007729816.1, on the reverse strand, counting down.
TATTCAGATAAGCAATTTACTACTAGTTTTCCTCTACATTTGTTTTCATGTCTTAAAAATCCCATGCCCTACCTTCACAGAAAGTTTGTGGTGATAAAGTGAATCTTCAAAGATCAACATTACAGGGTGATTTTCTTTTTGTGTGTGACATTGTTGGCTACCCAGCACTACTTTTAACTCTCCTTATTTTAGATTACAGTTAACTTTTGTTCCCTAAATTGTGCATGCTATCTCATTTTTATTTCTGTACATTACTGACATTAGAATGAGTGAAGCAGTAAAAGTAATAGAAAAAGATGATTTATTCTTTACAAAGTATGTATTGTGGCTTTGCTTCCATTTGGTCCACCCATCCTAAGCCTTTTCAAGGCTCTGACAGATGAAGATACTAGGCATCCACTAGATTTTGAGTTGATCAGTATAATTCACTGGATGGCTATCTTTCATTTATTTGAAAAAGTGCTATCAGTGTAAAGGCAGGACAGAAACCACAAGAAAGCTTGGGAGCTGCCAGCCACCAAAACACAAAACTGATTCAGAAGGGACTCAATCTCATACAAAAAGCATGTCCAATAAATTGATACATTGAACTTCATCAAAATTAAAAGGTCCTGGGGCCGGCCCGGTGGTGCACTGCTACAGTGCGCCGCTTGGGAGTGCGGCGGCGCTCCCGCTGAGGGTTCGGATCCCACATATAGACCGGCCGCTCACTGGCTGAGCGAGGTGCGGGTGCAACACCGAGGGTTGCGATCCCGTTGCCGGTCCCGGTCCGGTATGGGCGTGACACTGAGGGTTGCGATCCGTTGCCGGTCACGAAAAAAGACAAAAAGGAAAAAAAAAATTAAAAGGTCCTGATCATTAAAAAAATATATCATTAAGAAAATGAAAAAGCAAGCCACAGGCTGAGGAAAATATTTGCAAAATTGAAGATCTGTTAAAGACCTCGTATCCAGAATATAAAGAGAACTCTCAAAACTCAATATTAAGCAAAAACCCCAATAAAAAAATTAGCAAAAGCTTTGAGTAGACACTTCATCAAAGAAGATATACAGATGGCAAAGAAATACTCATATATGAAAAGATGCTCAACATCATTAGTCATTATGGAAATGCAAATTTAATGAGATATTACTATATACCTATTAAAATGGCAAAAAAATAAAAATAAAAACAACTGATAATATTAAAGTAATGTTGAGTATGTGGAGCACCTGGAACTCTCATGTCTTATTTGTGCAAGATGGCATGGCCACTTTGGAAAATAGTTCAGCAGTTTCTTGTAGTTAAACATACACTTTCCATATAACCCAACGATTTCACTCCTAGGTATTTACCAAAGTGAAATGAAAATTTTTGTTCACATAAGTAATTAACTACCATGGCTTGATTTGTAATCATGAAAAACTAGAAGCAACCCAAACATCCATGAACTGGCAAATGTATAATCAATTACAGTACCTCCAATACATTGGAATACTACTCAGTGATAAAAAGGAATGAAGTGCTGATACACGCAGTTATGGAGTTTGGATGTATTTTCCTCCCAGAACTCATGTGGAACTCTGATCCCAAGTGTGACAGTTTGAGTCACAGGGGTGGATCCCTCATGAATGGATTATTGCTCTCCCTAGGTGGGGGAAACAATGAGTGAGTTCTCACTCTGTTAGTTCCCATGAGAGCTGGTTGTTTAAAAGAACCTGGCACCTTCTTTCTCTCTCTCTCTCTTTCTCTCTCTCTCTCTCTCTCTCTCTTGCTTCCTCTCACCATGTGATCTGCTTGTACCTGCCGGCTGCCTGCTGCTTTCCACCATGAATAGAAGCAGCCTGAGGCCTGTGCCAGATGCAGCTGTCACAGAATCATAAGCCAAATAAGCCTCTGTTCTTTATAAATCACCCAGTCTCAGGTATTCTGTTATAGCAACACAAATGGACTAATACATGCAGCAACATGGATGGATCTCGTCTGTCCCCCATGCTCCAGGAGGATGGCAAATCAGAAGCTCAAATTCACCCAGGTGAGCAAATGCCCTCAGAGCAAAGCGAATTTGATGCTTCTCCTTAACTCTCTAGATTTTGGCTTTCACTTAGGTTTTAGTCTGATCATTCCTTACTATCTTCCCAATACTTTGATGCTTTAAAGATCTTTAAAATGTTTTATCCAGACTTTTTAGTTGTCAGCAGAAAGATTTGTCCAAATAACATAGTCCACTATGCCTCCAGAAACAGAAGTTGAATAATTGTGCTTGTATGTTACAGTCAAAGAAAAAGATTGGTGTGGGAGGGTTTAAGCCACCTGGATAGAGAGTCAGGAGACAGGGATGCTTTCCCAGGGCTGCTCAAATCTCATCATAGAGGCAGGTGTCTACTCATAATGCTAGATTATTGCAAGAGCAAGGGCCGTGTGGGAAGGGGTACCCTTCATGGAACAGCATCAGAACCATCTGCCCTATGTAATGAGTCCAAGCTAGAGCTTCCTTTAATCCACCACCACCTCCCCATGCTATGTAGCCGGAACCATATAAAAATGGTACTGTGAGTCTCTCTCTGTTGCTGGCCTCAGCCTGCCTCTGCCAGCACTGCCACCTCATTCCTCCCACTTCAGACTCAGTTTCCTTTTCCGCCTTCTCCAGCTTCTCTTCACTCCTCTCACCTGCTACTCCCCACTTTTCTCTGTATGACTTTGGCTTCCCTCCCCTGGTCTGTGCTCCTCAAGCTTCCTAGCCCCACCTGGCCGTGGGCTGCCTACCTGGGTGCAACCCCATAGAGGATGCCATGTTCCTACCCTCGCCAGAGCCAGGAGCAGCACCCGGATGCTCCACACAGGTTCCAAAGCCCTTTGCACAAGCGCCTTCTATCCAAATGCAAATATGGAAGTTAAATAATGCAATTCCCAAACTGCGTTCACTGTCAAGTGATTTGTTTCTGGGGTCAATGACATTTTAAGTGCTACTGGAAAGTGCGAGTTTCAATTTCTTACATTTTAGTATTCTGTATGAATGATTCATTTTTAAAAATTCCTATAGGAAAGAATTATATGCCACTCTGACTTTACTACTTATTACATGTCGTGTCTACATCACATCAAAAAGAAAAATGAGCTCCATCTGCAGAAAACATAATATAAACGCAATAGTGTAGTTATTATAATCAATAACTCCTTTTTGCTTTTCAGCCATCCCTCACTAGAGATACAAAGATCAGCTTTGGGGGCATATCAGGATAAACAATTAGACTCATATTGTGTTGGAGCTTCAATAACCCTGTTTCCCAATATCTAACATGGGTTTATGCAATAAAGACATGTAATCATTTCATAAAACTCGGGGCCTGGAAGTTGGTTGTTCCAGGTTGGCTCAGTGTTTGGGCTGTGTCCTGTAGGCCCCAGGCTCTTTCTACTCAACTGTCCTCATGAGAAACTTTTGTCCTGGGACGTGCCCGGCACAATCGTGGGATGGCTGCCTGTGCTCTGAGCCCCAAGGCTCACCTACCATGTGCAAGGCAGCAGGAAGGGAAGGTGGCCCCTTCCCAAGGAGAGCAAATTTCCTCATTGAGCACATGGACCAAAACCTGCTGTATTAATTTCCTAGGGCATCCGTAACAAAGTACCAGAGACCGGGGCGCTTAAACAACAGAAATGGATTGTCTCAGTTCTGGAAGTCCCACATCAAGGTGTCAACAGGGTTATTCCTTTTGAGAGCTGTGAGAGAGGATCTGGTCCAGGCCTCTCCTGCAGGCTTGTAGATGGTGTCTTCTCCCTGTGTCTCTTCACATCTTCCCTCCATGTGGGTCTGTTTCTGTATCTAAGTTTTCCCTCTTATAAGGACACCCGTCATATTGGATTAGGACCTGCCATAATGACATCATTTTAACTCAATTATCTGTGAAAGACCCTATCTCCAGTAAGGTCACGTTCTGAGGTACTGGGGTTTGGACTCCAGCATATCTTTCAAGTCAACCCATAATACACACACACCCCTAAACCAAGCACTGTAATAGGGGGATTACTATGCTTGGCTCGTACCAATCATACTTATCCCCTGGGACTGAAGGTAGGGCCCGCTGTCCAAGAGCACATGGATGTCAGGACAAAATTGATTTTCATAGATGAAGGGAAAGGAGGATGGTTATTGGGTGGGCAGCTGGCAAGGTCTGCCACGGGCACCCATTCAGTTTACTCAGGAGGAAACTGAGGTCCAGAGAGGGAAGTGACATGTTTTGAGTCACCTAACCAGTTAAAACAACCCCAGCTGTGCTCTCTCTCTGACACCATGGCTGAGATCTGTTGCATTAATGTAGAAATTACCAATGCTTTCTTTACCTGGAAAAGAATCTATTTTCCTTTTCCTGCTCTTCTAAACCTTCTCTACCCAGGGCGGAAAGGCCTCAGTCATGCCTTAGTGAGCTTTTCTTCCTGCCCTTGCTCAAAGCCATATTTTGGTTTCCTTTCCGTTTCACTTCATCCCAATTACCCCTGAGATGCTACTTTGGTGTAATTCCAAGTTTTGAGATAAAACTCACAAGCAAGGCAAACCCGTCTAACCTTGGAGTTTCTACCTGATGCATAGAGGAAAGATAGAAACGGTCATTGTCTGGACGTCTCGTGACTGGAATGAGGTAACACACAAGAAATGAGAAGCAGAAGGATTGGCCAGGCTGCAGTATCCTGTGCCCGGACATCCTGCAGTGGGAATCACTAGAACAGAATCATGCAGTAGAGCTTTGCACGTCATTCTCAAACATGAAATCCACAAAATTCAGCTGGGCCTTCCAAATCAGTCCACGTTACACTTGCTGAAGCCATCTGCTAATTTTCCTCCTCAGCTGCCCTTTTGAATGCTTCTCTTTTACTGAGTACAGGAAGCACATCCACACACACTTCCCCGGGCTCAAAACGGAAACCAAACAAAAGAGGAGCAGAGGAATCATATGCAAGGTACTTGTCTTTACAACTAAGTACGAAGACTTACATAATGCAAGCACCGAACAGTTTACTGAGTTGTCTCCTGTATGTGTGGCACTTCTTGAAATACGTAAGTGATGATTGGGTCCTAGACTATGCTCAAAAACCATGTTTAATCTGTAATGTTTCTGAAGAATAAAACTATGGGTTTGTGTATATATATGAGGGTGCTTCAAAAAGTTCATGGAAAAAAGTACAAAAAGATAATAAAAATCTTTCCATGAACTTTTTGAAGTAGGTCCTAGACTATGCTCAAAAACCATGTTTAATCTGTAATGTTTCTGAAGAATAAAACTATGTGTTTGTGTATATATACGAGGGTGCTTCAAAAAGTTCATGGAAAAAAGTACAAAAAGATAATAAAAATCTTTCCATGAACTTTTTGAAGTACCCTCGTGTGTCTGTGTGTGTGTGTACACATACTCTGCACGTAAGTATGGAAGTATGTGTACACACACCTCTGTACGTATGGGCACACACATGCTCTGTATATGAGTGTAAAAGCAGGGAAGAAGCTATGCCCTATTTATAGTGACTCCTCTCTGGGGACATGAATGTCAACCTAGCCTGTCAGGAGCCTGTCTTCCTTTCTTCCCCCCACCATTGCCTCCCCACCACCAGCCTGGACAGTGACTCTGCTGTTTGCTTCTGTACCTCACCCCACGCACCCCTGTTAGGTGTGGAAGGAGGGCTCCCTTCCCACCAAGCCCCCACTGTGGTCCCACGGTGGAGAGGGGCGCATGCGCCCTGTTCCTATGCTTCCCCCTCCACCTGCGATACTGGCCCTGGTGCCAGGGGGTACTGGGGACAGCAGCAGAACAGGGTGACCGCTCCCCCGCCCTCGTGCTCCCCCTTCTCCGCAGAGCAGGAAGCTTCCCTCTCTGTGAACCCTGAGGACAGAAGTGAGGACTGAGGCTGCTGCCCCAAAAGTAGCAGGAGAGGGAGAGTTTGGAGAGGGAAGGAGAGAGGAATTATAGCCATGAAAAGGAAGGAGAAGTCCCAGAGAAATGGAAGGAGCTGAGGCTGGTTTCCATGACTACGGCAGAGGTGGCTGCCATGGGAGGTGGCCACGGGCAAGCCTCTATTACTGTGTGTCCCAGGCTCCTCCTCATCACATCCCCTCCTGCTCTCACCTCCCGTTGGTCACAGGTCGGCCAAGGGAAGGGAGCAGCCGACTTCCTCAGCCCCAGCCCTTTCTCAGAAGGAGCTGTAGCTCGCTGCTGTGTAACGGGAGCTTTGCTTTGGAGACCAATAAATGACATCACGCCTTCAGGACTTCATACTGCCCCATTATTGGTTTCTCTACCCCATTTCCCATTACGTCATCACCGATATTTTTAATATTAAGATGTGTTTGGGATTATTTGAAAGGATTGATCCGTAAGGGAAGATTATCAAGGATGCAAGTAACTGAAGAATTTAAAAGCAAAAAGAGGATATCTGTCTCACATTGGTATCGTCCTTCTTATTTCTAAAGCTTATCTGGAGATGACATGACTTAATCTTTCAGTATTTGACTTCCCCTCTTTCATGCAATTTTATGGGGAAAGGAGAACTGACAGCAGATGATCCCTGCTCTTCTCCAAACATTCATCAGAAGCAACATTCGCACCTCAGGTTATTTTCAAAGCACCTGAAAAGCAACAGAACGAAGTGGTCAATTTGAAGTGTCTTGAAATGGCATAGAGAAGGCTGGTGCATGCTCGACCTAGTGCATCCTACCCAGACTGTTTAATGTAAGCAGCTGTTTCAATATCAGAGTTTTACAGTCCAACTGATGTTGCACGCTCAGGAGTAGGAGTTCAGGCAGAATCAGGGCCCGCGGCCAGCTCTGCCCTGAGCCCAGTGCCCCTTGCAGCTGGCTCAGCAACCTGCCTGCAGGGAAGGCTGGAGCAGCAGGGACTTTCTTGTCATTGTTGTCGCTGCAGCCTCTTCCTGCAAGAAGTTCCATAGGGTCACGTCCTGTGGGAAAGTCTGCTGACATTGCACAGCTGAATCAAAGTATTTAAAGGTGCCATGTGCATGTAAATTGGTTTTTCAACTCCCTGGAAAAAATTTTAAAAGCTCTAGATCCTGACTCTCAATCCACATGATAGAAGCCCTTTTATCTAAACATTATTGACTAAGGGATCATTACTGACTAACTGGTCATCTAAAAAATAATTCAAATGAGCAGATTGTATAATCCTAATGGCATTAACAGAAGTTGCCCTTCATTGATTCTTAACAAGCTCTGTGATTCTTACTGGTAAATGGAGTAGTTGTCCAAGTGGCTGGGAGGACCATGCAGCTTCCTCGTTATCTCTGGGCTTGGCACAGAAGTTCCTAAAGGACCTTCTTGCTCCAGTGCTCCTGACTCCCAGAATATTTCTAGGCTCCATCTCTCAAGTCTTGCTTGACAGAGTTTGGATGTGTTGTCCCTGCCAAACTCATGCGGAAATCTGATCCCCAATGTGACAGTGTTGGAAATTGATTGAGTTATGGAGGTGGATCCCTCATGAATGGATTAGTGCTCTCCCTAGGTGGGGGGATTAATGAGTGAGTTCTCGCTCTATTAATTCCCACGAGAGCTGATTGTTTAAAAAACCCTGACACCTCCCTTCTCTCTTGCTTCTTCTCGCCGTGTGATCTGCTTGTACTCGCCGGCTGCCTGCTGCCTTCCGCTATGAGTAAAAGCAGCCTGAGGCCCGTGCCAGACGCTGCTGTCCCAGAATCATAAGCCAAATAAACCTCTGTTCTTTATAAATTACCCAGTTTCAGGTATTTCTGTTATAGCAACACAAAATGGACTAATACATGCTGCTCCTCTGTTGCCAAACTAGTCCTTAGAATCCACCAACCACCTGCACCTTGCTTCGTGCAACCAAACCTCCCTTCCTCCCCAGGCCATTTCCACTCCAAGTCCTGGCATCCAGGCCAAAGTCCAAAGCCCGACTTTGGTGGCCTGGGGGGTGGGCAGACAATCTCCACCTCACATGTAGACTTTGGGCAGCTCCATTTTGCCCCCAGACACCTCACTCAGCACAGCCTCCCAGGCTCAAGGTGGGCTCATCATCTGGTCCTGCTACCCCGTCTGAAGCCATCTAGCAGTTGATATGGCAGGGATGAGACCTTGGTGTTGCCCTCATGCTCTGAGCAGTAGAACATGTCTTTTCAGTGTTCAGGGGTGTGACTACCACCGGAGGACTGTGCCTGAGGATGAATACCTGTCAGAGCTGCTCCTGCAGCTCCCACCCCAGAGACAGGCACTTTTGCCTGAGGCCTTCCAGTGCTTTCTGTACTTTCTCCCCTTGGTGGGCTTGTATTAGCCACATTTACATCCAAATTGGTGAGGAAGTGCTGAGGAGGGAGGCAGTGCCTCCACTGGGGAGTGCTCTCTGAGGAGGGCAGGTGCTGTCCTCCAGGCTGCACTGCCATTAGTCTGGATGACTCTCATTTCCTTACTCCCCCTGCCATGTGCTATGCCATATACCAGACGGGGGCTGAGGGGACCTCCCCAGCGCCTGACTTTGAGTGTGGCCATGTGAAGTACTTTGGCCAATGGAAGGTTAGCAGGCACAGCTTGAGCAGAGGTTTTACTTAAATGTGCTTGTGGGGTAGGACTTGACCTCTTGCACATCGTAGGCACTGCCCTTCTCTCTGTCCTGAGGGGCCACTCTACCGCAGTTACCTGCCTGGGGTGGAGGTAGGTGTGGGGATGCAGAGGGATCGGTTAGCCTGGGTGCCCACTTAGGTCCTCAGCTTCTTCCCTCTGCAGGTTCCTTCACCACGTCCAGGGCTGATCCTTCCTTTTTGAGCCTGATGCTCATCCATATTGACTTTGAGAACTGGAAAGTCTTGCCTTGTCTCCTGAACCTTGTCTGGTAGCTAAAATCACACCATTTGCTCCTCCTACTGCCTTGTCAAATAACGTCAGTGGGACAGTTTTCCACAAAAGCCCCTAAATAGACCAAACTTTTGAGTGTAATAGCAGACAATAGTGAATGCATTTCTATTAAGGGAGAAAGCAACAAAGGAAATGGGATTTCTAAAGCAACAAAGGAAACGGGATTTCTAAAAATATATAATACGTGTATCTTCAAAACCCCACATATCAGGTTTTCTCTCCAAAGTGTGTTAAATCCTTCCAACACCAGGACATTTGCAGACACACATGTAGCACATGAGCAGGCCTCGGCGGCTCTTTCCCAGCGGCTCACTCACCAGAATCGGTCGGAACTGATTAAACATGTATGTCCTAGGCAGATTCACTCCTTTGCAAGCTAAAGAAAAATTACTTCAGGGCAGTTTAATCTTGCTCTACTTAGACAAGATAAATTTTTAGTAAGTAAATTAGGTGTAAATTAGACACATTTTGACAGTTGCCTTAAACTTTTATGGGCGTGCAACCTGTGTAGTTGCACAGGGCCCTGAGCTCAGAAGATTTTAATGCTCCAGGTTTCATGATCTGCTCTCATGGTTGTGGAATTCTTAATGGTTTTTGAACAGGGGGCCCCGCGTTTTCATTTTGCACTGGGCTCCACAAATTATGTACCTGTTCCTGCTTTTAGGTCATGGTTAAGGAGAGAAAGATTCTAAATGATTCTTTAGTACCTTTTGCTCTCTGTCTGATCATTTTTTAATTCACATGCACTCTTGGAATCTACTTTGGTGACTGCAACCCTCTTCTATGGTAGACTGAGCTTTTAAAATCATCCTTCCCCCCTTTTAATTGTGACAGGCAGGGACATGGGAGTTGGTCTGGTCTCAGTGGCTTTCATGGCCTGTGTAAATATATTCCCACCCACCTCCCCAGGTCCATTCAGAAAAACCCATGCCCCTAGGTTCATGTTCACGTCTCCAAGCCACCTGTTCTACACCTGCCCTTCTCCCAGAAATAAAACAGATGGTGAGAACTTGCTCCTCTGAGGGAAATGGCAAGTGCAGCTAACTTAAGCTTTCATTTGTAGTAATGGTTTGAAAAGAAAACCCCAAAAATGAAAAAATATGAGCTCGGTAGGCAGCGCTCAGGCCCCTAAGGCAGTTGATTTGAGACGTGGGGCACAGAGGCTGGGTTGGAGACGGCCCTCCAGCCGGGCCTGCTCCAAGTGAGAAGCTGCTCCTCCCCTGAACCAGAGGAAGGCATCCCACCTCCTCCTGAAAGATCGCCTGCTAAGGATGTGGGATTGTGCTTATGAATATTTAATTTGTACCTTTTAGTGGTTTTGCTCTCATCATCTTTCTTGTTTAAAAATAATTCTGACTTCATTCTCCCCCAAAACGTAAATGAAGGCAAAATAGCCCGGGGAAAACATTTCATATGGCTTCCAAATCCTTTTGCTTGTTTTAATGTGCAAGACTTGATGCTCCCTGGGTATACTTGAGGTTAGAAGATTCTCTGAAGTGCTTCATCCTTCCTCATTAACCCTCCCACAGTTCCTGTCCTTTGCAGGGTTCATGCTTCTTTTACTGGAAGAATGTCTGGATGATTAATTACCAAATAAGGACAGGGTTAGTCACAGATCTTTAGTTACCCCCTCTCAAGTTATTGAGTATAACTATCTAGAGAGTTCATCAAGTGGATGACAGCTATGCTAGTTCCCCCTGAACAGAGACAAATAACCTCTTTGCCAAACTGGTAACTCACGGGCACAATTCTTTACTGAAATTCACACAAGGCATAACATAAAATGAATTAAGAATAAGCGCCTCTGGTGATGGATCTGCTGGTTACCCTGATTTGATCATTACACTGTATATATGTATCAAAACATCACATGGATGCCATAAATATGTACAATTATTGTGCCAATGAAAAATTAAAGAATAAGCACCTCTGGAATAAACTGCAAATAGTGGTACATATTGAAGAAAAGACAATATTTAACCATCTAGACTGTCACAGTGACCTAGCCCTAATTTTGCCCAAGTAGATCAACACCAGCTGACATTTATATGGTATATTATCATATCACAGTGACCTAGCCCTAATTTTGCCCAAGTAGATCAACACCAGCTGACATTTATATGGTACTTTACTGATTATAACATGTCCAAGTAGATCAACACCAGCTGACATTTATATGGTATATTATCATATTTTAGGTATATTATCATATTTTCTGGTCGTGAGCTGAGAAAATGTAAAAGGGTAAATTCCCACTGGAGATACTCATTATGGACTTGGCAAATAAATAACGAAGATAAGACCTTTATTCATATAAACTAAGTGCCTGGGAGAGCAATGATGGCTGGACAGTTACACCTGGGTGATTTGCTCATCTTCTGCAAAATTGCCTTATAGCAGCCAGAACAGACTATGACAGCATGAAATGATACTTGGAATATGAAAATTCTAGGAAGGAAAATGGGCCTTCCAAAGGAGAGGGGCATGCAAAGAGAGGTACATTTCCTTACTGCAGGGTTCTTCTATGATCCGTGTGGTATTCCTGCCTCAGAATAACCACCATTACCCATAACCTACAGGCTCAGAATGGCTCATGAGGCCTGGGGACCTACATTTTAAACAGGTATGCCCGGTGATTCTTCTATACATCAAAGCTGGAGAATCACTCTGACCTACTTGAGCATAGAAGACCTGGTTATCTCTGAAGACTGATTCAGGTTGCATCAAAGTTGGGGAGATAGGAGATTGGGGGAAGTAACAGTCCTGCAGCCATGTAGCTCTAGCAGGGAGCAAAGAGTCCCCAAGGGCTCCCAGAGGTCACAGACAATACGTGCCTCAGGTGGGCATCAGCTGCACGGTAGACAGCAGTGCATTAATGCAGGTGAGCTGAGCAGCAGTGTGCAGTGTCCGGAGCAGAGGCAAGACACAGGTAGAGGGTAAGTCCTGAGAAGATGAGGCATGGGGGTGGGGTCTGTACTAGGCCAGCAGATATAGGACAAGCCTAACTTGTCAATCAAGCAGTCTGGAAATGTGCATAGCACCAGGTCAGATGCACAGACTCTGCAGTCAGCATCACTGGGTTTGAGTCCCTGCTCCACCTCTTCCTAGGCGGGTGACCTTGGGCAGTTACTTGATCTCTCTGCCTTGGTGCCTGGTCAGTGATAATAGTTCCTACCATAGGATCACTGTGAGGATGAAATGAGTTAATACATGAGAATGAATTAGAATAATGTCTAACATCTGGTGAGCTCCGTGCTGTCATTATCACTGTTATTATTACTTTAGAGCATCCACAGCTGGTAGGACCTGAGGGACATTTATGTTACCAAGTTGGTGCTTAGCAAACAGTTGTTGAACTGCACTGAACTGCTTCAAGCTGCACCCTGAGTCCCTCACTGCCCGGCATGCACCGTGCTCCAAAACTGACTCTGACCTTTGCTTGGGGTCTCAACTCCTCACAGAGAAGTAGGTTGGCTTCAGGTAGGCTTCAGAGCCAGCATAAATGAATCACATCCAGCTCCTAGAATTGTACCATCCTGATTTTGAATACTGACTCTGCCATTTAGAATATGGTCAAGCTATTTAAACTCTTCCAAACTTCATTTTCCCATCTGTAAACATGGCAATAACCTCCAGGGTAAGGTTCTTGTGAAGATTTAAATGAACGGCATTCTATTTATGTAAATAATCTCTTTTTCTCAAGAAGGAAAAGCAATTTAGCTAAGGTTATTTATACACTAATGAACTTAACCTGGTGGGGGTGGCCATGTTTTTATGAACATTAAAAAGCAGAAAGTGAATCTATTTAAATCAAGTACATTTCTGACTGATGGAGTAGGATCAAAGGGTCCTCTCTTCTGCCTTTTGTCTACTGTCAATCCACTACCCAAACCCCACACTCACAACAGGAGAACAGATTGTACACATACACTGTATTAGTTAGTTTTTACTATAAAATAAATTACTCCCGAACTTAGTGGCTTAAAACAACAAAAACCGTTTCTTATCTCATACTGTTTCTGTGGATCAGGAATTTGGGAGCAGCTTTGCTAAGTGGTTCTGACTTGGGGTCTTTCAGGAGGTTGTAGTCAAAAGGTCATTCAGGGGTCACCTGAAGGCCTACCTGGCACTGGAGGATTTGATTTCAAGATGGCGCACTCATGTGGCTGGCACATTGATGCTGGCTGTGGGAAAGAGGCCTCATTTCCTCATCAGGTGGACCTCTCTAAGGAGTTCTTGAGTGTCATTACTACTGGCAACTGGCTTCCCCCAACAGCAAGTCATTCAAGAGAGAGTGACAGAAGTCACCATGACTTTTATGACCTAGAGTCAGAAGACACACTCCACCATTTTCACAATACCGTGTTGGCTACACAAGTCAGCCCTATTCAATGTGGAGGCAGGAATCACTGGCGACTGTCTTGTAGGCTGGCTACCACATTAACAAAGGACTTAAGCCTGTCTTCTTAAGGACTAGATTAAATCAACTTTAAAATATTATGCTACTTTAGAGAAAAACCGCCCTCAGTTAAGACTTCACCAAGATTCCTTAGTCTAGACAAATGCTGGAAATAGGAAGCTATTTCCCAAGGCCAGATTTTGCTTATTCCTAACTGAGTATGGTATGAGTGGGCAGGTGCTGTCAGAGGAGTACATGAAAAAGTGGGACATGCATTTCTTACTTTGGAACAAATAGTGTAGTATCTTCTCAAACTTTATATTGCTAGTATATGTGTGTATGATAGGTATTTCATTTTACACCAATATCCAGGTTCTCCTCATCCTGGGGTAGGTTCTTAGGACTAGTTCTCACCAATGAATGTAAGCAGAAGTTATGTATGTCACCTCCAGACTGAGGCAGTTAAGTGAAGTGTGATTTATCCATTCTTTCTCTCTTTTGTCATCTGTTGATGGGATACAAAGCATTGGTAGAGGAAACCAAGGCACTAGAAGATGACAGAGCAACCACTTGGAAAGAGCCTAGATCCCTGAGTGAATATGTGGAGCAGAGCCCCCTCTTTTCCTCCTCAATCCACATTGAACTGTGATGAGAGTGAAAGATAAACCTTCATTGTGTTAAGACACTGAAATGTTCTGGTTTTTGTTACTGTAGCTAGCATTACTTGCCATGATGAATGCCAAGTATAAACCATATTTAGATCTTTGACATCCTGGGATTCAATTTAACTATTACAAAACTGAATTCATGTCTGCTTTCTTTAATATTCATGTTTTCTCACAGGACATACCACTTTAAAACTCATAAGAATGCCAAAGCCCCAGAATGTAGTTGTGAGGTGCAAATGTATAATGTCACAACTTATTACATGACATCCGGATCAAAAGTACAAAGAGGAAGGAGAGGTTAAAAATAAAAAATAAATAAGCATTATAAAAAATGCAATACTATATAAAAATCGATTCAATGTATTAAAAGATAAAAGGCACTCTACCTCTTAATGAATATCAAAGACCACAAAGTTCTTTTTATATCCCAAGGACTGGGCCAGTATAAACTTTTAACTGTATATAATTCTTGAATTAAAGGTCATCTATAGAGATCTCAGTAACATACTTATAAATAGCTCCTAAAATTTTGTCAGCGCAATCAAGGCTGTTTCTCAATCTCTTTCTATAACAACTAGATCATACCCATTTTTTGTAATTTTTATTGGTTCTTGTCCTTTCCCTGAGGAAACTGGGTGCCACACGGAAATTGAGGAACACTTGGCCAATGTGTCTACTGTGCCCATCCACCTTCCTCTCTCTTGGGTGTGCTGCCCTATCTCTGGCATCATCCACTCCAGGGCTACCACCACCTCAGTGGGGCCTCTTCTTTATGTTCCATGAGATTCCCAAACTCAGGCATTTCTTGGAGCACCAGCACAGTGGAATTCCCAGCTTCCCCCAGAGCTGCAGAGCCTGCTTTGTGCTTCCACAAGGAGCCCCCTGCTGGCCATATTTGTGGCATGGTGACCTCAGGCTAAATAAATCTCATTTCTCTCTTCTTGTTCCTAAGTCTCTTCCATTATTTTCCTTTGTTGGCTCTGGACTTGTTCCAAATGAAGCCCTACCAAACTTTTCTCCTGGGGGCCTGAGTGTGTGTCTGGCTGGAGACGGGTGCTGAGGGTGGCTCACATGGCTCATCTTAAGTGAGCCCAGGCACAGAGGTATGCACGGCCTCACTAACCTGCCTGGTCTTGCTGCCTCAGCCTCTGACTATGAATAAAACATTTCCCCTACTTTTTTCTTTTAAAGACAAATGACAACACTGAGTACTGAAAGTAATCATTTACTTTGTGGCTTAGGACACTTCATTTCTCCAATATCCTTCCAAAAGCTGGAGCTTTCTAATGCAGTGCACAAGAAATAAGTGACATCTTTAAGAGGGCTAGGAGATTTATGTGCTGAAAAAGAACATTTCCAGTACGTTAAAGATGAGTAATTTTTCTCCCTATCAGCATCTGTACACAAGAAAAGAGACCCAGGCCACTGATGTAACTGTATGAAAAATAAAGGAATGTGTGACATAGGAACAGTCAAAATACTTGAACTGAAAACAAAGGGAAGTGACCATTTTTACAGCCTGTCTCTAGTCACTGAACAGTTGGTTTAGATGACTAATCTAACATACCCATAGTTACATGATCTGGAAGACATAAATCACTAACATATAGGAAGATTTGGGGGAGTAAACTACAGCTCCTCAGTGTCTGATGGATTTATCTAGCAAGACTCATTCCCCTCATCTTTGCTCAAGTCTTGATTACACCCAGCATGACTGTGCCATCTAGTGGTTTCACAACAACTGCCGTGAGTCGGAATTAGTTCAGAAAGGTGCTTTGAATTTCCCACCCACTGCAATAAAAGGAGATTCAAAGAGCATTGTGAAGGCACCCTCACGCAGCCATTTCCAGATTACGTAAGCCAGTTCATAGAGTGAAAGCTCATGAACTTCACACAAATGCCTAATTTCAAACCACTGATGTTGTCATCTTTAGATGCTTTTGAGCATCTATGTAGGCTGGCGGTTAGCTCAGCTGGTTAGAGCATGGTGTTATAACGCCAAGATCAAGGGTTCAGATCCCCGAACTGGCCAGCCTCCTAAAAATAAATAAATGAAAGCATCCATTTGTTGTCAAAATGTGTCTTGTGGCTGTGTCAAAGACACCAACAGGCTCTGTAGACCCAGTCACTACCCTCCAGAAGTTTATATGTTGAGGAATGGAGTTGCAGACTTCTCTTTCCTTCTGTTTATAAGGTGCTAAGAGATAGTGAGAGTTTTAGCAGCTACTAACAAGGATGTAGAGAAAGAATCCCCAGACTCAAGAGTCATCCTTCAAATAACCAAAGGTGATAACATTAACCTCCCCAAATTCCTTGCTTTGAAATTTTGGTGATCTTTAACAATTTTAGCTCTAAAAGTGGAGCCTGCTCACACCAGTTTCTGTCTCTTAGTTTACCTGGCTCCTCTCGCTGTCTGACCTCTGTTCTGGGAGCCACCGGTACCCATCCAAGGCTGTCCCTAGCTCGGAAAATTTCCCCAGTTCTGTGCAGTTCCCTGCTCAGCCACCTACATTCTCAGTCGGGGGGCTCAATGCCAACCGTAGTGAGAGAGCCAGGAGAAGCTTGAGGAAGAAAAATTAGAAAACAGTCTCCAGGGAAGGAAGTCATAGTTTATCTTCCAAGCTGGTTGGAAGTCACGGTGCATTTAATGTAGATCTATAAGAACATATGAATGTATAGAATGTGACATAGCTGAGCCAAGGATGAGGCAAGGCTGGGCCTAAGTCTTCTGTGTCACTCGGAAAATTTGGAAAACTTGACATGTGTCCTAACTTTAAAAACATTTTCTACTTTTGAAACTACAATGTTCCAAATCATTAACATTATTTTTATTGGTATTTTTTAATGAGATATAATTCACATGACATAAAATTCACCATTTTAAAGTGTACAGGTGAGTGGTTTTTAGTAAATTCACAAAGTTGCGGAACCATCACCTAAAACTAATTTCAGAACATTTTCATTACCCCAGAAAGAGTCCCCATATCCATAGCAATCACTCCCTATTCCCCACTCCTTGCACCAATGACAGATCTACTTTCTATCTCTATGAATTTGCCTCTTCTGGACATTTCCTATAAGAGGAATCATATAATGTGTGGCCTTGGGTGTCTGGCTTCTTTCACTTAGCATGTCTTCAAAGTTTGTCCAGCTTGTAGCATTACAGTGCTTTAGTCCTTTTTATGGCTGTGTGATATTCCATTGTATGCATACACCACACTTTATACATTTGTCATTTGATGAACACTTGGGTTGTTCCTGCTTCTTAACTATTATGAATAATCCTGCTGTGAACATCCATGTACAAGTTTTTGTATAAACATGTTTTCAAAATGCTCTTATAGGGCCGGGCTGGTGGCGCACTGCTACAGTGA
>NW_007729816.1:25291-26631 GCF_000696425.1 Galeopterus variegatus | reverse complement strand
CCCGTTGCCGGTCCCAGTCCGGTACGGGCGCGACACTGAGGGTTGCGATCCATTGCCGGACGTGAAAAAAAAAAAAGACACACACAAAAAAAATGCTCTTATACACACACACACACACACACACACACACACACACACACACATTCTATGTGGTAATTCTTTAACTTCTGAAGAACTGCCAAATTGTTTTTCCTAGCAGCTGTGCCATTTTACATGCCCACCAGCAATGGTTTTCTTTGGTTTTTTGTGTTTGTTTGTTTTAATTATTACTATCATAGCCATCCTAGTGGGTATAGTCATTGATTTTGCTTTTCAGAGCAAGTATTAATGCAAATATAGACTGAAAAATAAATGATATTTGGGAATAGAAAAGACCTCTCTGTATTAAAGCCAACTGTGTACTTCTACCTTACCTAACCCAGAGAAAAGTCGTTCCACAGCCTGTTCACATATGTACTCTGCTACGAGCACATTTATAGAATCCCAGAGTCTTAGAGTCAGAACTGTCTTACAGATTCCTCCTACTGATTCAAGAAGGTTGTCCACAATTTACCTGACAGTTAATCCTTTCTCTTAATTCATCCAATGTCAGAGAATTCTTTTCTTTACCAGGCTTACCATTCTATTTATAATTTCTAGAATGCCCTTCCTTATGTTTAAAGTTTGTCATCTGTATTAGTCAGGGTTCTCCAGAGAGACAGAATCAATAGGATACGTTATAATTATATGAGAGGGATTTTTTGGGGAATTAGCTCATGCAGTTGTGAAGAAAGGTCCCACCATAGGCCGTCTATAAACTGGATGCCGGTAGCGTGGCTCAGTCCAAGTCTAAAGGCCTCAGAACCAGGGAAGCTGATGGTGTCCTTGGTGTAAGTTCTTGAACCCAAAAGCTGAAGAGTCTCAAGCTCTGATGTCCACAGACAGGAGAGAAGAGTGTATCCCAGCTCCAGTGGATAGAGAGAGAGAGCTTCACCTTTTTCCTCTGTCCTTTGTTCTCTCCCGACCCCCAGTGGATTGGATGGTTCCCACCCACACTGAGGGTGGGTCTTTCACACCCAGTCCACTCAAACTCTCATATTAATCTCTGCTGGAAACACCCCTATGGACACACCTGAAAAGATAGCGTTACCAGGTTTCTCAGCATTCCATCATCTAACCAAGTTGACAGCTAGAATTAACCTTCACACCATCTTATAACTTCCTGTAAAGTTTGAGACCAGTGACATATCTTAAAATACATAAAGCCACATACCATGTCCCCATCATCAGTACTTCTCCCCATTAAGCTAACTATCTTCAGGAATTTATCTTTTCTTTAAAGTCACCGTTTCCATTCCTTT
>NW_007729816.1:23643-25089 GCF_000696425.1 Galeopterus variegatus | reverse complement strand
GCAAAATGTGCTCTGGCCAGTGGGGAATACAATTAGAGCATTACTTGCCTGTGATAATGTTTCTTCTAACAATACACTCTAACGCTGCATGACTTTTTGCAATTATGTTATATATTAGCTCAAACTGTGCTTGCATCAGTCAGCCAAATATCCAAGACTTTTTCAATTGATCTGCTGTTACCACACCGTTCTTGGGCAGTTAGTTTTTGAAGCTCAGGGGACTTTATATTTATCACTATTAAATCTTATTTTAAAAATTTCAGTCTATAATGCCAGCTTGTTAGAACCCTTTGGATTCACCCCACTATTTCTCTCAGCTTTATGTCAATCACAAATTAAAAAGGCATAATGCTGAATTGATCTTTGACCAATTCATTATTATGAACCATATAAAAAGCCTCCTCTCCAGGATAGCATCTCTTCTCATATGCAGCAATGACAGAATAACTGTTCACTTGTCTGTCTTTATTAGATTGAAATGTCACTGTCCTTGGCAAATTCTAGCCACTCAGTAAATGTTTGTTGAACTGGATTGAATACTTTCTCTTTCAAATGTCAATTTAGAGCTTCATTGACAGGACCATTTCTCAAACACATGAGACACCTCCTGTCTCTTGTTAAAAATCCCACTGTTTAGTTACATTAAGCCATGGTCTAGGGGGGAAAAAGCTATTTATTCACAGCTAACAGTTCACTTCTTAATACAGCCTCCTTCATCTTTCAAATTCTGATAAAAATAGCTTTTTTTTTTTTTAGGGTTTTCTATGTGTCAGGATCTGTGTTGAGCATTTTATGTAAATTATTTCATCCCATTCTTTCAATAAACCTATAAGGTACAATTCCTTGAGATGAGGAAACTGAGGCACAGGGATTTAAGTAAATCATCCAGGGTTGCACGGTTAATACTAGTAGAGCCAGAATCTGAACCTGAGTCTGTTCTGACCTAGAGTCAGAACGGCTTTCATGAAGTCGGGACCTTCCCTTAGAAAGAGATGAAATATCATGGTATTTGCGATATCTCACTGAGAGCATCCATTTTATCAGCCACGTCCCAAAGATTTCTGCTGCTGATTGATACCTTTTATTCAAAAGTGGCTCACAGGGCAGTGGTTGCCTTGGGGGGAAAGGAGGCAATGAGGTGAGACCAAGAAGGGACTAATGAGGTCTTACATGTTGATTTGCAATGCTTTGTTTCTTTTATTTTAAAAAAGATGCAGATTACAAAATGTAAATATTCACTAATTCCAAGTGCTGAACTCATGTGTGTTATGTTCTCTATACTTACTGAAATAGGGTGAACCCCACTTTCATAAAATATGCAATTCTCTCCTGTGAAACTGCTTGCTGTGTGACAGGGTAGATTGATTAAGTTTAAATAGTGTTTAAATTGCTTAGAAAATGTTGTTGTTTGAAAATCCCCCTCAGCTCTTCAGCCCCCTTGATAGA
>NW_007729816.1:15761-22544 GCF_000696425.1 Galeopterus variegatus | reverse complement strand
CTTAGTGATGTTTTTTTTTTTTTGGTTGGGGGCGCAGTGTTGGCCAGTGCAGAGATTGGAACCCTTGTGTTAAGTGAAATAAGCCAGGCACAGAAAGAGAAATACTGCATGTCCTTGCTCACAAGTGGAAGCTAAAAAATAAACAAATAATATAAAAAAAAAGAAAGAGAGAAAGATACAACTATCATAATAATACATTAAACTTTCAAAAGAAGAGAACAGAACTGAGGTCACCAGAGGTGGGAAAGGGGGTTAGTGAGAAATTGGTAAAGGGCCACAAAAAATGATTATATTGTGTAATGTTGAATATACTAATTATCCTGATTTGAGCATCACACATTGCAGACAGGTATTGATATTCAATGTTGTACCCCACAGATACGCACAATCAATTATGTTTCAATAACAACTATAAAAAAAAAATCTTAGTGTTTTCAAATTTACTGCATGTGATGGCAACTGAGAGGAAATCAAACAAATTGTTGACAGTGATTATTTCCAAGTTACAGGTTCATGAGGGTTTTTTCATACGGGTTCCAAGTTTTCTACAGAAATAAAAAAAAGATTTCTTTTAATACATCCTCCTTTGTCTTCCATTGTTTTAATATTCATTTCTTTTAATACATCCTCCTGTCTTCCATTGTTTTAATATTCAACTAGAAGTTTGTATGCTTGAACAGAGCAATAGCCTCAAACACCGTTAACTTTGAGATTACATACTCTAGAGAATGAACTGTCCCGAGATCACTGTTGGTGCATCTTTGTTTCCATCATTTTGTCTGGTGCCTACCTTGGACACTGTCAGCTTTCACATCTTTCTTAACGTTATTTCTTCCTCATTTTGTCCCCTTCTCTCACCTNGTTTCAGCTTCTGTTATCAGCTTGCGCTAGGCCTCCCCAAACCCCCTCCTCACGCCAGGAGAGTGTGTGTATGTGTGTAACTATATGACAACTATAAGTGTGTGACTATTTGATAATTTAAACTGTGTGACTAATGTAAAAATGTACCTTTTAAAAACCCCCTAAACTTCAAGTCAGGGCTGCTCTCTTCTGAGACTTTCTTGGAGGACAGTCACCAGCCGGCCAATAAAACCCCCCAGTTTAAATTCTCAGCTGGGTGTTCTGGTTCCTTTTCTGTGCAGCAGCCTCACAACATTATCTGTATTTTTCAAGTTACCAAAATAATACTTCAGAAAGCAAATCTGCAGATGTGTGGACATTTCAGAGTATGCAAAACTTCTGCTGCGACCACCCTTTTTGCCTTAGCTAAAGAAGGTAGGTCGGCAGATGTTTACATTTTATCACAACAAATATAGCATATCTCAGTAAAAACATTAAAACATCACTTTAGAGTGATTACAATATTCTTTGTAGTTTCTTCTAGAAGATCGATTCACCTCACAACACCAGGCAGAAAGAACATCCAGAATCCAACAATTAGCATCTATTTAAAGAGCAGGCCAGGCCATTAGGAAATGAACGAACAATATGATCTTAGTGATGTTTTTTTTTTTTTTTGGTTGGGGGCGCAGTGTTGGCCAGTGCAGAGATCAGAACCCTTGTGTTAAGTGAAATAAGCCAGGCATAGAAAGAGAAATACCGCATGTCCTTGCTCACAAGTGGAAGCTAAAAAATAAACAAATAACATAAAAAAAAAAGAAAGAAAGAAAGAGAGAAAGATACAACTATCATAATAATACATTAAACTTTCAAAAGAAGAGAACAGAACTGAGGCCACCAGAGGTGGGAAAGGGGGTTAGTGAGAAATTGGTAAAGGGCCACAAAAAATGATTATATTGTGTAATGTTGAATATACTAATTATCCTGATTTGAGCATCACACATTGCACACAGGTATTGATATTCAATGTTGTACCCCACAGATATGCACAATCAATTATGTTTCAATAACAACTATAAAAATAGTCTTAGTGTTTTCAAATTTACTGCATGTGGTGGCAACTCAGAAGAAATCAAACAAATTGTTGACAATGATTATTTCCAAGTTACAGGATCATGAGGGTTTTTTCATACTTTTCATACGGGTTCCAAGTTTTCTACAGAAATAAAAAAAAGATTTCTTTTAATACATCCTCCTGTCTTCCATTGTTTTAATATTCAACTAGAAGTTTGTATGCTTGAACAGAGCAATAGCCTCAAACACCGTTAACTTTGAGATTACATACTCTAGAGAATGAACTGTCCCGAGATCACTGTTGGTGCATCTTTGTTTCCATCATTTTGTCTGGTGCCTATGTCAGCTTTCACATCTTTCTTAACGTTATTTCTTCCTCATTTTGTCCCCTTCTCTCACCTTCTAAATTCCTATTTCAATTTACTATATGCTGGAAAATTAAATACCTATGCTTTTTGGAACTGTTTATAAAATAAACAGACTCAGTAAATGTCTGAAGACCTTTGTGGTGGAGGATGATTCTGAATCTTTAGAATGGGTTTTGTGACATCTATTTAAGGCTCTCAGGGAAAAAAATTCACGTCTGGGTTGGAGCCTTATGAACCAGAGAGTTGAGATTTCCATAAATTCAAACATTTGTCAAGGGAGTCATTGTTATACTGGATGTAAACTTTGTATACTTCTCATTTTTACCTTCACAGAATGTATGAATGAACTATGTGCTTGCTGCTAAAAATAGTGCCTCAGAAATCAAAACCAAGACACATGAGCCATTATGATGACCTTAACAAAAAAATCTTTTTTCTTTTCTTTTCTTTTTTACGGCAGCTGGCCGGTACAGGGATTGAACCTTGGACCTTGTTGTTATCAGCACCACACTCTAGCCAACTGAGTACCGGCCAACCACCCAATTTTTTTTTTCCTATTTCTGTAGTTTATTAGATGATGAAAGTCAGCCTTCTGATTTTTAAATCTGGCAATTTTTATTTGAAGCAAATTCACTTAAAAATTTGTGTACCATGGTTAAGTCATTTGGACTAGACCTCATAGATAAATTTTTGAAAAGTATTCTGTCTTAATACATTATAATTTTAGTTATTGAGTGTTTAAGATATATTTTGTATGATCACATATATTTTCCCCCAAGAAGCCAATGAATGGATCTATTGTGTTTTGAGACCACATATCATTGGGAAAAAACTGTCTTTTGATTTTCAAAGAGTATTGAGTTATTTTTATTCTATTTAGAGTGGCTATTTATTTCCCTTGCTGCCCTTCACAAGAGAACAATGACACTGACTCCATTTTATAAGAATATACTTGGGTTATTTTTTAGGAATAAGAATAGTTTGCATTGAATCTCCAATATTTCTGTTCTGCTGTGACTATTTAATCTAATATAGATGATCTCATTTGATTCATGGCTGGTGTTACCCAAAGAGGAAGAAAACAAAGTTTGTCTTCTGACTCCTGTCATAGGAGGATTAGACCACTTGAGTGGCTGACACCATCTGTCCTTGAGACGGCTGGTTTTTCTGTAATTAAAGGATCCTGGCCCATGTTGTTTTTATCTGTATTTGCTTCCTAATTTTCAGGTATGATAAAGAATCCTCACTATACAGCTTCATTTTATAAATTAATAATTCCAAATGAGAAACCGTGAACACCACATATAACTTACTATATAGAGGAAAAGCAGTGAGCTGTCAGAATCTCTCCTTCCTAACCTTGGTTTTGAAAAAGATAGATCTTCTGGTAACTGACTGGCACATATTCCAGTTTACTTTTTATGATCAATCATAGAAATATGGCTTATAAAAAGTAAAATGGCATTTTAAATAACATTTATTTATATGTAAGGCTTGGAGTTGTTTTTATACCTCCATATAATTTATCATTTTGAAGTGAGCCATTTATCTCAATGGCTGTGATCTATAGCTTCTTCTATGACTGGAATGCCACATGTCACATTAAAACTGACTAAGACTCTGGTTTTACGTGATGAAGAGCAAACACTGAAGTATTCTTTGGAAAAGTCTTTCCATACTCAGCCTCCTTTCAAGAGGTTTCATGTTTAGGTAACTTAATGTAATGTGAGCATCTTGAATTAAGTTCTATGTATTCGCACCCAAGAGTGCTAGAAGAAAGGAAATAACTCACTTGAAGTTGCCGTCCTTATTGTCTTTAACTCTCCTGTGCTTTCTGTTTTTTTAAAAAATATATGTTTCAATAGTGTCAGCTACATTAAATCTTTATTGAAAGTAGACATATTAAAAATTAAATGAGAGATTCATGCATTTAACAAATACTCGTATTGCATCAAGTATGGACTTGGCTGTTAAAACAAGTGTTTGGATATGAATAAAGACTTAAGGAATTAAAGTTACCACCTATTAGCTTTGATTTTCATTTCCTGTACTAGTTTTAATTAGTGGTCATCCTGCCTCTATTAAGCTGTATCTTCTTCCCCACAGTTTTCCCTTTTATAGGTCACTGGCAGAGTTTACACTGGCTGGGTTTAGTTTCTGCCTCTAAGCTAGGAAACTCTGAGTTTTACTTTCAACGTGGAAAAAAAAATCATGCATGGATGAAAACTGGCATCAGTTAAATGACTTCATTACCATAGTCCTTAATTAAGGGAATTGCAAAAGTGTTAATTTAATTACATTTAAGCATCTCATTGAAAGGCAGAAGTCCACTAGCTTCTAGGTGCACAGAGAGTCGGTAATAGAAGTTTCACAATTTTATGAACTGAACCCTTGATACTTAGGGGGTCTCATATATTTGATACATCCTTTTTTGTTTCAATGGTTAATCTGTTGAGTCTAAGGCCATATGTCCTTATGAAATCACTAGCCCAATTTTTATTCTTTCAAAAATTAATACTATAAGGGGGGGTCTCATATATTTGATATATCCTTTTTTGTTTCAATGGTTAATCTGTTGAGTCTAGGGCCATATGTCCTTATGAAATCACTAGCCCAATTTTTATTCTTTCAAAAATTAATACTATAAATTTGAAAGGTAAAGAAGAAAGGTCATACAGGAAATAGGAGGAGAGCTGATTTGAGAAACCAGTTTGCAGAGGCACGGGCTTTGGATGAACGGGCCCAACCTGCCAACTAAATGGTGAGCAGATGCATCTGTCCCCAGCAGGCCCACACTGGATCCATCAGGCACTCTGGCCTGGTGCTGGGTGGCTGCATCACCAGCCGGTGGCAGGGCCCTAATTCCACAGGTACAGCACATTAACCCTGATTTGTGGTGGGGCAGCAGCTGAGCTTTGCAGTCTTTGAAATGCCATTTTGAGACAAAAGAGGGGCTTATTTTGTCTTTCCTATTTCCCGCGTCTACTTTAGTTGGGTCCTCGCCAGATGACTTTTGGCAAGATGCCAAGATAGCACTTGACTCCCACTGGGAGAAATAGTGTGTGTTTGATAAATGGCTAAAAATTGATAATATTTGATCTCCAAGTCCAAATATTGCCGTAGGAGGAGGATAGCTGGAACAGGTTTTCTATTTGTGGAGCTTTGCTGGTAGACAGTTGGGTACCACAGGACCACGTAGGAATCTTCTCGGGATCAGAGTGTCATATTGTGTTCCAGGCACTATCGTAAGGCCTGAAATGCATTAAGTCCACAATCCTTACACTGATCCTATGAGGCAGGGACTACTGCTATCTTTTCTCCCTTTCTACAAATGAGAGTGCTTGATGGAGATGTGGAAACAGTTGCCCAAGATCGCCCAGGTAGGAGTGGAGCCAGGTCGTCTGACTCTGGGGCCCACGCTGCTCCCCGCCAGCTCCCACTGCCTCTCCACGGGGACGTTTGTCTGTGGTTTACGTGGGTGCTTTGAGGCCAGGGAGGAAAAAGTGCCAGTTCCTCATTGCTGTCAGGGCTACCAAGGGCACTTTATTTTTTACTTTTTTATTTTAAATGCACTATTTTCTTTTCTACACATACTAGTAAGGTCCAGAAAAATCTTCCCTTCTCTTAAATTTTTTTTTTTGTCTCAAAACAATGATAAGGAAAGAAGTAAGGAATAAAGGAAAGGAGGGAGGGAGGTTGGTTGGTTCTGCCAGTGGCAGGCACTGGTGGAAAGAAGGGGAATGAGGGCATTTCTCTCTCTCTCTGCTTCAGGCAGTGGCCCTGGCTGAGGCTGCACTGTCCTGGCATCAGCCCCTACCTGGCAGGTCATCTATGGTTCCAGCTTTCCTCAGGTGGTCCCAGACCCCTCCTCTCCTGTCCATCTGGCACTGGGGTAGGAAGAGTAAGGGCTCATCAATCACTGCCTCCCTGTCCCCTCCCTGGCTTTCCAGTATTCCCATCACCTGTGCAACCATTTACTTGTTTTAAATGCCTCTCCTAGAAATACTTAAGAATGGGGTCTGTTTGCCCAGCTGCTGTAATTCCTTTTTTAGAGTGCAGCCACTGGGGGCATCCATCCCTTCCAAGAGCAGAGCATGGGCTTACAAATCGCCTTTCAATTCCTTCTTCATTACAAAAATTTACAGAAGCATCATGTTTAGCCAGCCCAGTGCTCCCAGTTTGTGACCTGAAGATAAATGATATTAATTATAAATTAATATAATTTGGGCCAGCCCGGTGGCTCACTCGGGAGAGTGCGGTGCTGATAACACCAAGGCCCCGGGTTCGGATCCCATATAGGGATGGCCCGTTCGCTCACTGGCTGAGCGTGGTGCTGACAACAGCAAGCCAAGGGTTAAGATCCCCTTACCGATCACCTTTTTAAAAAAAATAAATTAATTAATTAATATCATTTAATTCTATTAGTTACATTAATTAGTCAGAGTGCCAAAGAGTGAAGAGTCACACTCAGTTAATCCCTTCCCATCACCTCCGATTCCAA
>NW_007729816.1:12618-15306 GCF_000696425.1 Galeopterus variegatus | reverse complement strand
ACAACACCAAATCAAGGGTTAAGATCCCCTTACCGGTCATCTTTTTAAAAAAAAAAAAAATTAATTAATTAATATCATTTAATTCTATTAGTTTCATTAATTAGTTAGAGTGCCAAAGAGTGAAGAGTCACACTCAGTTAATCCCTTCCCATCACCTCCGATTCCAACACACGTCCCACACTCCCCATAGTTCTGTGGTTTGCATTGTAGCTGGTTTATCTAGCTACTAAACCCAAGAGACTTAGGCACCTCTTTTTTGTTTTTCCCCAAGAATTTCCCACCAAAAATGCAGAAAAGGTTTTGGGGAAGTCTTCCAGCCATCTAGTGATAGGATTAGAACTGCAGGCATTCTCTGCAGTGTTAACCTAGCAGCCCACACTATACTTACCAAGTACTTACTATGTGCCAGGCCCTGTGCCAGGTGCCCAGAGGACACAGAGCTGGGTTAGACTTGGTCCCTACTGTCTGAGAGCTGAGAGTCTGAGACCCAAAGAGGAGGGTGACAAGTGCTCTAGGAAATGGCACGCTGGGTGCTCAGAGGAGAGAGGTAAGCCCAGCCTTGGTCTTTCCTACTGAAGTCTGACTGGAGATGGGGAGACTTCCTCTTCAACAAAGTGACATGAAGTTGCGCCCTCCAAGATGGAAAGACAAAGCTGGACATGGAAGGACATTGTGGGTCTGAGCAGGGAGGGCGAGCCAGGTAATGGAGTGGCCCAGCAGATGGTCCAATTTGAGTAAATGGGACCTTTGGGGGGATCAGACCATAAGAGAGGTGGTCAGACTCCCCAAAGTGGAACCCTTCAGCTTGTTCTGTGTCGCACTCTCTGTGCACATGCTCAGTCTAGCTTCGCTCACTCTCTCCACAGGTGTCCAGCTGGCAAAGGTCCTCGGCGACAGGGAGGCACCATCACAGCCTCTGTGAGCGCACACCCCCAGCTTCGCTGCCTCCCACCCGGTCTTTCCCCTTCTGCCCTCTCTCCAGTTGCCCTTCCTGAAACCCACTTCGGGGGTTTTATTTTCCATTCCTTTGGTGACCCAGCTGTTTGCTTGCTTGCTAAGTGGTTTATACATTCCAGGCTGGATCCAAGACAGAGTGGGATGAAAATCAAAGGCAAACTGACTAGAAAGAAAGTCCAGAATAAACACAAGCTGAAGGGCCTGGAACCAGTGGTTTGCAAGCCTGTGCGGACATCTGAGCTGTCCCTCTAGGGCTCTTCATCAGGCTCAGAGCAAGCACCAGCCTGCCCTCTTAAGGACGTGTGGGGAGTTGGGGAGAGGGCCTCTCTGAATTTCCTTCTTTGCCTTTTAAAGACTGATGTGATCTTAGGGCTTTGCACTGGAGCCTCTGCTGGGTCAGCCCAGTGATCTGTTTTCCCTGCTATATTCCCCACCCTGCTGAGACCCTCCCACCGTAGCAGCCCCGTGCCCCAACAGCTCTATTCCTGTACTCTTGGGCTCAGACCCTCACCTGCTGAAGAATCTTCTGGAATTGCAACTCCCACCTGCACTGGGAGCACACATCTGGCTCACAGCAGTTCAGACACCGTGGGAAGGGCCCCTGCCTATTCAGGGTGAACTCATGCAAGACTTTCTTCCTGGGGACAAGAGCTGGAACCACAGCTGAGGGGATTGTTTTTATAGTAACTGCGTCCTCTTAGTCAGGTTTTAGGGAATCAGTGGCCTGGGCTTAAATCCCGATTGGTCACTAAGACAGTTCTGTGACCCTAGATGAGTAACGGCTCCCCTCTCGACATTCGTTTCTTCAGCCATTCCACAAATATCCCTGTAGCAGCCACTGTACTAGGCACTAGGGCTATAGAGGTGAGCGTGATTGAGAAGACGTCTTAGAATTTACTGTCTGGTTATGGGACATACTCAATAAATGAGTTTCTAAAAATCAGGGAGAAAAAAACCTTTGGAACACAACTTGGCAATATCTAGAAAAGTTGAAATACGAAAGCCCTCTGACCCAGCAGTTCTCCTAGGTTATATTCTAGAGAAATTTTTAAACATTTACCCATGGAAAAATAATGAATGTGAAAGAATTTAAATGCCAACTCGTAAGAGAATGAATGATGTGTGACATATTCCTACCAT
Organism: Galeopterus variegatus; assembly: GCF_000696425.1. Classification (NCBI taxonomy): domain Eukaryota; kingdom Metazoa; phylum Chordata; class Mammalia; order Dermoptera; family Cynocephalidae; genus Galeopterus; species Galeopterus variegatus. Next base: position 13,209 of record NW_007729816.1, on the reverse strand, counting down.
GATACAGAGCAGTGAAAATGGATGAACGGGAGCTGCACTCGTCAACGTGGGTGGCCTCACAACCACGCTGAAAGAAGCAGGTGCAGAAGAGCAGGTAAAGTATGATGCTGTCCACGGAGAGTCAAAATATGCAGGATAATGTTACATGTTATTTAATGGCAGAAGTATTTATTTTAATTCATGGGAATGAATAACACCAAATTAGGATTAGTGTTTTCCTCTGTGGAGGGAGGGAAGCGGATGGAATTGGGGAGCAGTGGGTAGGGGTACCAACTCTATTGATAATATTTTGTATCTTCACCTAAATGTGGTCACACATTTATTTATTATAATATTCTTTATGGTTTGTGTGTATATTTTAAATGTTGTCTTATAAAATTCTAAAACTTTACTAAATAATGATAAGAGAATAAGCATCTGAAGTGATGGAGGATGACTGGGGTTGGGGGCATCCTGCAGATTGGGTGGTCAAAGAAAGTTTCTCAGAAGAGGGAACAGTTGAGCTGAAAATGTGATTGACATGAAGGAATGAGCCACACAACGTCTGGGGAAGGAGTGCTTCAGGTCGAGAGAACATCTAGAGCAAAGTGT
>NW_007729816.1:10718-11878 GCF_000696425.1 Galeopterus variegatus | reverse complement strand
GAGCCACACAACGTCTGGGGAAGGAGTGCTTCAGGTCGAGAGAACATCTAGAGCAAAGTGTCATCCACTGTGAAGGGCCTGAGGTTGTCACCTTCCTTGCAAGCTAACAAGGTAGCCCGCCTCTGTTCTGTGGATGCCAGCAGAAGACACGAGACTTCTGGGCCAGAGCTAAGCATCTTATCGTTCACAGCAGCAGGCAGCGTGAGCTTCCGTTCACACTGCTTCTCCACGCTCCCTCCCCACGACCATGTCCGGAGGTAGAGTCGGTAAGAGGTGCTCATGGATTTGGATGTGGGAGATGAGAGAACGATAGAAATTTAAGATAATTTCTAGGTTTGGGGCTCCACCCAAGTATGAATTGAGGCCACAAGCAAGGGGTCAGAAGGACTCAAAAGTACTTGAGCATGGAAAGGTTGAGATGCCTGATAGACATCTAAGTGGAGGGGCATAGAAAGCAGTTGGGTGTAAGGACGTGGCGGCACTGGCAGGTGGAAGGTACTAACAACCCTGGGACAAATGAGCTTGATAAAGAGCTCTTACCATGTTTACCATACTCACCTGGTTGGCAGAATCACCTGAAGCACCTGTGAAAAACACAGATCCCAAGGTCCCTTTCAGATCTTACATTCTGAAATTGTATCACTGAACAGATAGATAGATAAAGATATGTATTTCTGCATACACTTAGTATTTACTCAGTATGTATTGAGCGCTTATTATGGTCCAAGCAGTGTGCTTGGTTGTGATGGGTGAGGCTGTGGCAGCATCCTGTGGTTATGAAGAAAGGCCAAGAGAACCACTGAGGCTTTGGCACTGATTTCATTGAATCGACATGACTGCATCTAAATATCTATCTCCAGACTTCTCAATATGAGGGAGAAATAATCCCCTGTTTGTTTAAGCCATTATAGCTGGCAATTTTTGTTTGTTTGTTACTTTCTGCCAAAAGCATTCTGACCCAATACACACATTTTATTATTCTATTTATAGATCTAGTAAATGTAAATAAAATAAAACTAATCTCTTTTGAGAAGAGAGGCTTTGCTTAATGTTTGATTAACTCAAGTTGAATAATCTAAACTCCCTTAAGCCATCAGTGTCATTTACAAGCTTTGTTTATTAAAATCTCTTAAACATTAAAATTTATCGTATTTCATTTT
>NW_007729816.1:9622-10690 GCF_000696425.1 Galeopterus variegatus | reverse complement strand
TTATAGCTGGCAATTTTTGTTTGTTTGTTACTTTCTGCCAAAAGCATTCTGACCCAATACATACATTTTATTATTCTATTTATAGATCTAGTAAATGTAAATAAAATAATGCTAATCTCTTTTGAGAAGAGAGGCTTTGCTTAATGTTTGATTAACTCAAGTTGAATAATCTAAACTCCCTTAAGCCATCAGTCTCATTTACAAGCTTTGTTTATTAAAATCTCTTAAACATTAAAATTTATCGTATTTCATTTTCTTACATAAGGTTATCGTATTTGATTTTCCATTTTACCACTTCAAATCATTGACATGTCAAATTTACAGCCAATTAAGACAAAATATTCTAATATACTTAAACATTTCTTCTAAATGTAATAAACATAAATACAGTCTAAAACTGTCCATAAGCTAAGTCAAATTTTCTTATACCTTTTAATGTAAAAAACACAAGCCTAAAATCAATTTCACAATTTAAATTGGAATCATTTTAAACATTACTTAAATAAAGAATATGCACAAGATTATTCCTAAATTTAACAATGAAAATATCAGTATTATAGATTTGATTTATTTCATTATCGCCATATTTAATTCTAAACATGCTCAGATTTGCAAAGTCACTTACTCAGCAAGGGAACAGATTTACTACCTCAGAGGATCCAAAGTTACTAGATTAAGAACTCATGGTCACGGTGCGGTGGGCATCTCAGATATGCTGAGGTTTCTTAGAGACCAGGTCAGAAGACTGAGGGCCCTGAGCCCTGTCCGTGGTTACTATGACAACAGGAGGCTCTCAGTCTGCACCCTTCAGAGGGGTTTGGTTTTAGAACTGTCATTCCGGTCACCTGTTAGTTATTCTTTTTTTATCTTTAATTATTGGAGTAGAGGGAGGTTGGCAACACCCCTAGCTCAGCTAATCTCCTTTATTGCCTCATGGGCTGCCGCAGTTCTTTGGCACTCCGCAGACATTGCTAACATATTTCCATCTTGCTCCAAAGACATTTTAATGCTGTTGAATTTAATCCTGAACATTTGGCTCTGAGCCATGACTCGCGTAAATAGAATAAT
>NW_007729816.1:5860-9175 GCF_000696425.1 Galeopterus variegatus | reverse complement strand
TGCTGTTGAATTTAATCCTGAACATTTGGCTCTGAGCCATGACTCGCGTAAATAGAATAATAATGGTTTGTGATAATAACCCAAATCATTCCCCTTCCTTGTGACTTTTTAGGAGTTCCCAAAATGGGATTACAGCATCTCACAGTTCATGACAACTACGGTGTTTCACTTGGCGGGATCCCTGCTTCGGGTGCTGTTCTCCCTCGAGCCTGTCCCTGGATGTCCTGCGCATCAGCTGAGGCCACTTAAATAGAGCATGGATGTGGTCTCAACCTCAGAGGCTTCAGCCCATGTGCTCCACTCGGCTGCCTGGAGTTTTCTTCCTATTTGCACCTCCTGTGTTCTGTTGTTCACTCTCTCTAAAAGACAGGTAAGTGCCTCCTTTTTAAAATGTCTAGTCTTCAGTTTTATGTGCTGGGGTTGGGGGCACTGTGGCAGCAGAGCTGGAACAACATTTGTCCTAGACCTCTCATTAGCGTACATGTGTGTGGATTGAAACTGTTACATTACCCTTGGTCCCATTGAATGCAAATTATAGGGAACACTCTGCTGATACCTGGCAAAATGACAATGCTATTCCTACGCCTCTCAGGCAGAATATCCACTGATAACTATGTGGGTTTTTTTCTGATTATAGATATTCCTAAAAGATGTATACAAAATATATTTTAAAATATCTTATCAGTTTGAATACTCTTTGGAAACGCCAATATTTAGAGAAGTCAATTGGTGAATCATATTTCTAAGTGAATAGTCACCCCGATTTGTAAATCGGGCTTAAGATAGGGTACATGTCGTTGGGTGTGAGCATGTGTGATAACCACTGCCCCCAATTCCACCCATCAGAGAAGTCACTCTTCCTTTCATAGGGAAAGCAAAGAGGAAGAGGAAGTAGGGACTGTCCCTAGTAGTTCTGAGATGGAAATTTCCATTTTGTGGCAAAGGCAGGAATGTGTGGGAAGAAGGGAATCTTAGTTTCCCTTTATGTATACAGTATTTGTATTGATTTTCTTGGCCCAAATTGATACCATATTTAAGCTGTGTCAGACAAATATCTAGTAGTTCTGAGATGGAAATTTCCATTTTGTGGCAAAGGCAGGAATGTGTGGGAAGAAGGGAATCTTAGTTTCCCTTTATGTATACAATATTTGTATTGATTTTCTTGGCCCAAATTGATACCATATTTAAGCTGTGTCAGACAAATATCAACCGATCTTAATGTTTCAGAGGAGAATCTTTATGCTTTCACTATCCTAAACTTTCCTTTTCCCCTGTTTGGTTTTGTTGTTGTTATTGTTGTTATATCCGGTTTTATTTTCCAAATGCAGAGTTTTTGTTCTTGGGGGAGAGACTTCCAGTGCCTACCCACACCTAGGTGTCCCCCCTTGCAGGCACAGGAGGCTGACATGGCCCCACCTCCTGGTGAGGTCATGTGACGAGTTCTGACCAATGGGCTGGGAGAGTGAACAAGTCACTCCTGGGCCATTGTATGAATTGTTGGGCTCCTCCAGAGTTTTCTTCCCCTGCCACGCTGCCCAGATGGTGTGGCCACAGGATTGCTGAGTCACCCCATGGAGAACAATTGTCTTGGAGGGTTGCCCAGGCCTGCAGGGGACTTTTCCTGTCCAAGAAATAAACTTATAGTGTGTCAGGTCACTGCAGTGTCAAAGTTGTCGATTGCCACTGCTCTGGGGTTCTCAAAGTGTGGTACCCAGCCAGCAGCCTCAGCATCAGCTGGGAACCTGTTGTTAATGGAGAGTTTGGGCACCGTCCAGCCTCACTGAGTCACACATGCTGGGGATGTGGCCAGCAGCCTGTGCTTTAACAAAACCCTAGGTGACTGTGATGCCAGCTAAAGTCTGAGCATAATGGCTCTAGCCTATCCTGGCTAACACAGCTTTCAAGTAAAATTTCCCTCTTGGCAAAGTGAAATCTTCAAGTGAGTCCTGTCAGTCAAACATAAGCCATTTTAGAGTTTCTTAATTATTCTTCCTGGCACTGATAAAATCATTCCGTATTTCTCCTGTGTTAAAGCCTCAAAACTACAAGAGGATTTATAAGCCTCCAAGACTACTATTTCTAACTTTGAATGTGGTTGTCACATGACTGCTTTTAATAAACACATAAAAGAAAGTTAATAAGAGCTTGAGGTTGCAGAGAGGAGGAAGAAAATGATCTTTACCTTTCTAGACATCACTGCTGGCTTGGGGCTGCACTGATCTGCCCTGGTCATGATGTAGCAGTAGAAATTTGGGAGGGGCATGCTCCAGGCATCAGGCAGGCCTGATGTTTCTGGTCCCTGGAAGACCCTCCAATATAAGGAGCAGTCAGACAGAAATGTTGTTTACATTTCTCCCTCGGGCTTCCTGCCCCTCCTTGACTAACCCAATAGGTACCCAAAAGGTTCCCTGCAAACAAGGTGAGTCTCTGGCCTTATTTCTCAAAAGTTCCCATGTTTACACCTCAAGCATATGTAGTTGGAGGACGTTCCAAGATAATCCAATGAAATGAGTGAGGTGCTGCCTTCAGTAAATCCCTAAACCTCATTATAGGCCTGGGGGGCATTTTTAGACAAATCGTTCACATGACTGAAGGAAGTGCTTATTTGCATGTGGTATTTCCAGTCATATTTGACTGTAAGTGTTTTTGTTCTTCAGCTTTTTACTTTGAAAAATTTCAAACACACAGAAGAGTTAAAATAAGAGTATACTGAAAACAGTATATGGTGAACCTAACATTTTACCATATCAGTTCTCTCTCTCTCTCTCTCTCTCTCTCTCTCGCTCTGTCTTAATGCACACACACCTCCACACACCCACACACCCTCTTTTCCTTTGTGGTCAGCTGTAGACATGATGCTTCATCCCCAAACACTTCAGCTTGCATCACTCAGGTGACCATAACAACACATAACACCAAATCCACACTCAAAGTTCCTCAGCTGTCTTTTACACCGATTTGTTCTTTCTTAAACAAAAATCTAATCAAGGTTTGCACTTTGCCTTTGGTTGTTATGTCTAGTTATCTGGAGAGGAGCTTCTCAGACTTGAATGTGCACGTGGATCCCCTGGAGGTCTTGTTAAGGTGCAGATGCTGATTCCAGAGGTTTGAGGGGGCCTGAGCGTCTCATTCTAACAAGCTCCCAGGGGATGCAGATGGTGCTACGGGTCTAGGACCATACTTTGAGCAGCAAGGATGGGACAGTCCCCTCCTAGGTTTTTCCCCCTCATGACACTGACTCCTTAAAGAGTCCCGGCCTATTTCTTATAGAATGACACACATTCTGATTATTACATCCTGTCAATTACTTGGTTC
>NW_007729816.1:2177-5173 GCF_000696425.1 Galeopterus variegatus | reverse complement strand
AACAGGAGCACTTAATGTCAATTACCCTACTATTAATGGTGAGCTAAGACTTGATCACTTGATTAAAATGATGGCCAGAACTTTCCACTGTAATTTTTTAAATTTAAAAAATGCCTGCAAACAGAAACAAATAACATAACTGCCTATCAAGTTGATAATATTAACTATACACAGAAAAAAAAATTATTTCCAGTTCCCAGTGGTGATGTCTGCTGAGGAGCTCCTTGAACGGTAAGACCGACTGCCTCTGGGCCAACTCCTCTGGCTCTGCCCTGCCGCTGCTGCCTGAGTCACAGTCAGGCTTCTCCATGGAGGAGGGAGTCTCTCCCTATCTTGTTACCTCTGCTCACCTCAATCCTAAAGCAGGGCTGCCTTACGATGACAATGGGGTCAACAACCACCACAATAAGGGCACCTACCATTCATGAATGCTAACCCTATAAGGTAAGTGCAATGGACAGAATGTTTGTGTCCCCCCAGATTCATAGATTGAAATCCTAATCCCCAATGTGATGGTATTAGGAGGTGGGTCTTTGGGAGGTGATCCCATGATGGGATTTGTGCCCTCACCAAAGAGACTCAGAGGGCTCTCTAGCCCTCCTACCACCATATGCAGACGTGACGAGAAGTCAGCAGTCTGCAACCTGCAGGAGGGCCCTCACCACCGCCTGACATGCTGCCACCCTGACCTTGGACTTCAGCCTCCAGAACTGTGAGAAATAAATTTCTGTTGTTTATGAGCCACTCAGTCTATGATAATTTGTTACAGCAGCTCAAACGGTTAAGATAGTAAGTGTGATTAGCCCCATTTTACACATCTTAAGAGCCTTAATTAAGTAACTATCTCAGGTCACCATGGAAATGAAAAGTTTTCTTTTTAGATGCCTGGAAGAGCAGGAATATAAACCCAGGCAGCGTGACTCCAGAGCTCGTGTGCTTAGCCACTACACTCTGCTGCCACTGTTGTCCCTGGTGAAGGTGATATTGACATCTGAAGCTTCCATCTCCTCTCCTCTCTCAACCCGACCTGTGAAGGAATGGTCTGCTTCTGCTGTCATTAGACCTTTATTATCAGGGTCACAATAATTTGGGGGAGGAAAAAAAAGAGGAAGCTGGAAAGCCTTGCTGGATTTGTAATGGTGACAGGTGAGAGAAAGAAACAGACACAGAAAGCAGAAAGGACTCAGGAGGGCTTGTGTAGGACAAGTTTGTGACAGAATTTTGAGACAATTAACAAATAGGGAAGTTGCACACTTTGGGAGCAACTGTGTAACACATTGGTAGATATTTATTTAGAGAAAGGAAGATGGGAAAGAGGGTTTTAAGTTTTGTAATCTTCCTTGGCTGCATTCTCAAAAGAAGGTAGTAAGGTTATTAATTGCTTATCAGTTATTACTGGCTAGGCACAGCTATAGATGGCTGGGCTTTCTCCAGATTATGTAGAGATCTTCAGGGGCAGGTATTTAGTTTGATCCCAGCTCCCTCTTTCCTGGAACCTTAGTAAGAGCCCTTGGACTTGGTTTGTGAGGGCAGACTCTAGACCGTATTCAGATTTGCCCCTTTTTTCTGACATTGATCCATTGTCATTGGATTTTATTTTACACCCCCCAATAAGTTTTCCGATGAGCCTTTTTATTGCTCTTTAAAAAGACTTCTGTAGAGGCCCCATCTAGAGGCTCTGAGGTTGTAACTGTATGCTTCTAAAACAGCTTGGGTGCAAGAGGGACAGCAGATGCACTTCTTTTGTATTTTAAGACTATTTCGTGCATTAACAGCAAGATTCTTAAAGCGAGTCATTTTATTTATTTTTTAATTTTGGCCACATGCGCATTGCTCATAGTATTAATGATGGTAATACTACTACTAATAATACTGTCAAGAACCAACAACAGAAGCTGGTGCTATGTGTCACCTGTCGTATGCTAGGAACTCTACATGAGTCATCGCCTTCAACCGCCACAGCTCCTCTGAGGTCAGTACTGTGTTTCTCCTCTTTTACGGATGAAGAAAATGAGTTTAGAAAGGTTTGATTTCCCACAGCCACCCGGATGGTGAGAACCAGGAGAGAAACTTGAATCCAGGTTTGTCTGTGCTGTGTTGTCTGGATTCAGAATTCCCATCAATCCATCCCCCAGACAGGAGCTGGCTGAAGCCCTTCCCAAATCTGCACCTTTGTATCTGTGTTCAGCATCTGTGAAAAATCAGGACCAATCAATCCGGTGCAGTGACGTACAGGTGACCAGGTCTCTGCCCAACTCACGCGGCAGCCTCGACTTTCTCTTTCCTCCCAAGTGGCTCAGCACTTGATGACTGTCCTGGGCCAGATTCCCTCTGTGCCCTCACCCAGTCCTCTCCTCTGAGGTTGGGCAAGCCCCTCAGGAGGAGGCAAGGCTCTCTTCTGCCCCTCAGCCCTCCACAGCGGGGCGGACCAAAACACTAGCGAAGAATTCCCTGGGCTCAAACGATTTCTAAATGTAAGCAACAGGAGAGAAGTTTATCAATACCACTTCAGTCTCCTTACACTGTAATGCCAAAGTATGTTTCTTATGCTGATGTTTGGAACTCTTTGTCCTATAAAACAGTATGATGTTAGGTCCCCATTCCAGCCCACATGAGTCTAATAAAGCCACAGTGCAGCTAACACGATGCTCCTTGACAGTAAAGTGCAGGGGACAAACATACTAATGCTACTTTAAAAAAAAAGAATAGAAATAAAGTGTAAGAAAGTGTGTATGTATTAACATGTGTACACTTAGGAAAAAGCATGTTTATAGAAAACAAGACAGATGGAGGATTTGGGAGATTTCAAAAGAGGTTTCTGGGTATTTCAGAGGAATTTGGAGGTTGAAGACACCGGTTCTTGTAATGTCTAATTATATATTAAAGCAAAGAAGGCCCTTCTTTCTCTCTGATACAGGGTGTCACCAGCTCCATATCTTCCTGATGACACCAAGGGCTTTTCTTGCATTGTTTGACTCATAAATGGCATGAAAAGG
>NW_007729816.1:0-268 GCF_000696425.1 Galeopterus variegatus | reverse complement strand
AGGGAAACTAGAAACTAAACAGAGTCTCCTTAAGTCCTCATTAAATGCCATTTCAGAATAATAAAAAAAAGAGCATATCTCAAAAGCACACCCTTTGTCTAAAAGCTCCCAGAAGTCAGAGGGCAGAAGGCCATTTGATTAGTATAAATTTAAATTCAAGATTCATCACATATTTGAATTCTTGGCAATACCTTAAATTTTCTTTTCTTTTTTTTTTTCCTTTTTGTCTTTTTTCGTGACCGGCAATGGATCGCACCCCTCAGTGTCG
>NW_007729815.1:212067-220604 GCF_000696425.1 Galeopterus variegatus | reverse complement strand
TTGTCTCTGCTGGTGACTCTTCTTGTGTGAATGCACTCCAGTGGTTGGCGGACCATCTGCGGGTGGCTGTGTCGTCTAGCTGCTTTTGCAGCAGCCGTGGTTACTGTGGTGGCTGTGGTGGGCCACACACGTGGAGGTGCTGTATTTGGCATGCTCCTTGGCACTGGCGGTATGCCTAGTTGTGGGGTGTGTTTGGTCCCCTTCTCCATGCCTCTGGTCCCTGGGCAGGCCCCAAGGCGCTGGTGTTATGTGCCTGGTTGTGGGAGAGGGGTCCAGTCCCCTTCTCCATGTCCCAGGTCCCTGGGTGGGCTCTGAGGTGCTGGTGTGGTGTGCCTGGTTGTGAGAGGGTGGTCCAGTCCCCTTCTCCATGCGCTGGGACAGTGGACGGGCTCCGAGGCGCTGGCTTCGTGTGCCTGGTTGTGGGAGAGAGGTCCAGTCCCCTTCTCCATGGCCCAGGACAGTGGGTGGGCCTTGAGGTGCTGGCTTGGTGNCTCCCAAGCGCCGCACTCTACCGAGTGTGCCACCGGGCCAGCCCATGGACACCTTATTTTTAATGGGCATGAGAAGCTTTAGAGAAATCCTTTAGCTTCTACCTGTTCTGTTTTGGTTTTGATTCAGTACTTGACTTTTTATGAGTGTTTAGCTTAAATTGTTAAAATGATTTCTTAATGTCTATTTGTAGGATGCTGAAGAAGACCATGAAAGAGCACATCAAATGGTTTTACTGAGAAAGCTTTGTCTGCCAATGTTGTGTTTTCTGCTTCATACAATATTGCATAGTACCGGGCAATATCAGGAATGCCTACAGTTAGCAGATATGGTATCCTCTGAGCGCCACAAGCTGTATCTGGTAAGTTATAGAGCATCAACAGTTTTAAATTTTAGTGATTTGATTCAGTCTGTAGTAATATTTAATTTTGTAAAAATGTGTTTACATTTTTTAGTTCTTGGATTTTCTTTTTTTTTTTTGTCTTTTTTCGTGTCCGGCAACGGATCGCAACCCTCAGTGTCGNGAGGTTATGCATTGGCTGTGGCCCTGTAATCTTGATCTAAATGTTAAAGTGTCCTTGTGCAGAGCACTTTCCCTCACAAAACGAGTTGCACTCTCTTATTCTTCTAAGATCTAATTTTGCAGGTTTAATAATTTTACAGAATATATTTTTATCCCAACACCTCATTCTTAATGATTTATTTAAAACTGGACACCACCAAGTAAAGGGAATTCTATGGTTTCATTCCCATATACTTAATTTATCCCAATCATATAATTTCCCATTAATACCAACCATTCTCTTGCCATTAATATAATCTACAGTAAATGATCTTTACCAACTTACATCATACTTTGGACGTCCCTTGGGAAGGTACCAAATTTTTCCCTTCATCATTTTATATCCCATTTAACCATTTACCCAGATGGTGGGAAGAGGATGGGGACTTCTTTTATTTATTAATTTCTCTGGTAAAGGCAATTGCTCATGATTAATCGTGACCGATGTTTTTGAAACATCCGTTGGCATAATTAATTGACTCAAAAGGGACAATTTGGAATTGTTCAATCTTCCCAGATCTTTGGTGGGACTATCTAATTTTATGACAACAACTGTTTGTGTGTCATTTTCTGCATTTTTTGGAAACTCAGAAAACTGCCACAGTGACCAAAATATCAAAAGAGAGAGTAAAAGCAGTACCACTATGCCGAGGCAGAGATCCTTACAATTGCAGCAAGTGCTGGTAGTTGTGATCTTGCCAATAGCCCTCCCTCCGGCGGCCTTGCCAACTCGGAGAGGGTAGCTCAAGCTATTCCTTTCAGGACTCTGCCTTGGCATGGACCGCGCCTGTTCATAATTCTGGAGTATGTTGTTTACATCTAATGAATTTATTTTTAATTGGAATGTGATATAAAATAATATATCAGACATTATCATACTTTGTAAAGTATTTTGTGTGTGATATGTGCTTAAATTGTTCAAGGCTGTACAGGTGTGTACTGGGTTGTAATGTGAAATGTATTTCTTATCATTGGCTGAATTTCAAAAATACCTGAAAACCACAAGTTATTCTTACTCACTCTCTTTGCCTTTGAAATGTGTTCACACAGTTGCCTCTTCCTTGTACTGTGGTAACCACACACATCTGCCTATAAAAGGTCTTAGTTCCGACAGTTCTTGCATACTTGTGTGTGTGTGTGTGTGTGTGTGTGTATGTGTGTGTGTGACACTCTCATCACCTACAATCAGCTATTGGGTCAGGGAACTTCCTATCCCAGGGAGAAAAACGAGCAGGTAAAAAAAAAAAGGCAGAAAAAGGTAAGAGAGTAGCATGAGAGAGGAACTATAGATGAAAAATGATATATAAATATTGTAACATCTCACCATCAAAATATGTATTACTGTCTCCAATTTATGGACAGAAGACTGAGGCCCACAAAATGGAAATGACAGTCCATATCAAAGAGAATAGACTATCTGTCACTGATTCACCCAAACTTAACACCTACCAATCATCATATATTTAATAAAGCTTAGAAATCTCATCTATAGATCTTTAAGTTAGAGCCTGGGATCCAGGGGTCTGAGGAAGAGAGGATTTAGATGATAAAGTCTGAGTCAAAATGGCTGTGGGGGATCAAGGCTGAGTTCCCTAGATTTGTAGGACAGTAATTGTGGGGCAATTGTAGGATCAGAGAAAACACAGGGATTAAAGCACAGCAGAACATTGTCGGGTCCGCCGACAGCAGCCAACCCGTACAGCCCTAGCCTCGTTCCTTTCAGTGGGCGAGCAAAGGCCCGGGATTCCTCTTTCCCTCCGGTCCCCTTTTGAAGGAGACAGGGGAAGAGAGTCGTGAAGAGAGGTGAGCACACCACTGGCTCCAAACCAGCCCAGTTAAAGGACACTCACATGCAGTGGGGGTTCTGTCAAGCAGTTCCATTTATTAACACACAAGCATTGGCTTTTAAAGGTAAATGGTAGGGTCAGCCCGGTGGCTCACTCGGGAGAGTGCGGTGCTGATAACACCAAGGCCACGGGTTCGGATCCCATATAGGGATGGCCGGTTTGCTCACTGGCTGGGCGTGGTGCTGACAACACCAAGTCAAGGGTTAAGATCCCCTTACCGGCCATCTTTAAAAAAAATAAATAAATAAATAAATAAAATAAAATAAAGGTAAATGGCAAAGGCAGGTTTTTTACATCCTCCAATCAGCTTAAGGTTTAAGGGCATGCATCCTGTCTCAATACCTAGCTATTGCAATTACGCAGTGTTCACAAGTGTGGCCAATAAGGGCTAAGGCAAGGTTCCCACAGACACTCCCACCCTGCTTTCTCCCAGTGCCATCTTAGGCTGCCAAGTTAATCCACTTGTAATGTCACTTTAAGGTGGTGTTAGTTTTTTAAAGGCCCAACAGAACATGAAGTTTATTAGAGAAATAAAAAAACAGGGAGCAGTGTTGAGCAAAAGTCAGCCCTCTCACACTCCCTACTCTCTCATCCTGAAACATCATGCTTATGTTATTCAAATCTTCATTTTACACATGTCCACATCAACCTGGATAACTTGAACAGGATCGCAACCCTCGGTGTTGCCCCCATGCCTCGCTCAGCCAGTGAGCGGCAACCGGTCTGCATGTGGGATCCGAACCCTTGGCAGGAGCGCCTGCCGTGCTTCCCAAGCAGTGCACTGTAGCAGTGCGCCACCGGGCTGGCCCAAGTTCTTGGATTTTCTTAAAGTAATGGTCCAGTTTTAATGTTTGTGCTTTTTTTTCAAAATTTATATATATTTGTAAGCAGTTAGAAATATATAGACTGACTCTGATAAATAGCTTTGAAGTTCCTAAACCACTCTAATTCACTAGCCACTGGCTACCTAAGTCTTAACAAGTAATTTCTTCTTGTTTTAAGCTAATTGGATTGATTAGGTGACTAGAAGTGTGTATTCTTCTTTGTTCTCATTCTTAACTTTTCTTTTTTTTTAAAAAATCAGGTATTTTCTAAGGAAGAACTAAGGAAGTTGCTACAGAAGTTAAGAGAATCCTCTCTAATGCTTCTAGACCAGGGACTTGACCCATTAGGATATGAAATTCAGTCATAATATAATGTAATCTTTGTAATCTCACTAATTTTCATGATAAGTGGGTTTTTTTGTAGAATATACATTTTGTAATTACTGGATTTTTTCTTTTGCATTATTCTGAGGGGAAATGTAAAATTTAGACATTTGAATTTTGTTCTTTTCAGAATATTATGGTGACAGTTGAAAATTTAATGTATTATATCAGTATTTCCCTAAGTGTGTTTATTAATAAAATTATGTAAAAATTAAAATGACTTGTACTTAGCGATTCCAGGATTGTCTCTATATTATGTAATAAGGAAATTAAATTTCTCTCTTAATATTGTCATGTAATCATATGTACCCTGATATCTTAAAATTAAGAAGATGACTGTAGCAGGAATGTTTTCTAACATAATATTATGCTATTCTTTATTTTGAAGACATTGCTAGTTTATTAGCTCTCATTCAGCAAACCTGCTATTAAAATAAGTTGGAGCATGTAAAGACTTAGCACAGTACCTGGCACACAGTAAACACTGATCACACTGGGGAATACAAAATGAGTAAGCTCGAACCCAGCCCTTCTAGTAGGGGAAATACCATAAGAGCATTTAAAGGGTGCCATTAAAAGTAATCTTCGCAGGAAGAAACTATCTCTGGCTAAAGATCTCTGAGAAAGTAGTATTTGGGTTAGGGTTTGTGTAATGCACTGAATTTGCAAAGGCAAAGATAGGCACAAGCAGGGTGAGGCACTATAGATGAGGAAATCAGTATAAGCAAGGCATGTTTATGAACCAGCAAATAGGCCAAATTGGTTAGAGTATCAAGCAGGAGAAAACTAAAAGAGGCTGTGATTTAGTAGAAAACATGGTCTAGATGAGTAATTCCCCAAACTGGCTAATCATCTGAATCACCTGAGGAATTTGTTAAATACTTATTTATAGATGCCCCCTGGAGATGTCTGGCTCAGGAGGCCTGAAATGGGATCAGAGAATTTGTATTTTTAAATACAATAAGCCACAGGGGGTTCTAATTTAAATCAGAGAGAGGCATTAGCATTCCTCCTGCAGTGAAGGCAGACAGCAACGGTTGATCACAACACTGTCCTCTGGACATCAGTTGGGTAGAGGTATGGAGGCAATAGACTCCGCCTCAGATTTCATTTATGCTAGCTAACGTGATACAAAGATGAGATATTTTACTGATCAAAACCTGTAATTCTTATAACTTACTACATCCATTTAAAAAAATAAGGTTGAGGGCCAGCCCGTGGCTCACGTGGGAGAGACTGGTGCTGACAACACCAAGTCAAGGGTTAAGATCCCCTTACCAGTCATCTTTAACTAAATAAATAAATAAATATGGAAAAAAAAAAAAAAAACAAAAAATAAAAAATAAGGTTGAGCAGTATGAACTGACAAGAAAGTGTACAAAACATCTACAGGATTCATATGTTGAAAATTACAAAATATGGGCCAGCCCAGTGGCGCACTGGAGAGTTGCGCCGCTTGGGAGCGCAGCAGCGCTCCCGCCGAGGGTTCGGATCCCCTGTGGAGACCAGTTCCCGCTCGCGGGCGCAACACCGAGGGTTGCGATCCCATTGCCGGTCCCCGGTATGGGTGCGACACCAAGGGTTGCGATCCCATTACCAGTCAGTAAAAAAGACAAAAAGGAAAAAAAAAAAAAAGAAAATTACAAAATATTGATGAAAGAAACCAAAGAAGAGCAAAATAAATGGAGACACATAATAAGTTCATTAATTGGAAGACTCAACATAGTAAGGATATCAGTTCTCCCCAAATATACAAGTTTAGTACAATTATCCAAATTCCAGCAAGAAAATAGATTTTATTTTAGTTGGTAATTTTCTTAGGTATGAATAATGGTATTGTGGCTATGTCTTTATTCTTATTCTTAAGAAATGCACACTGAAATATTTAGGGATGAAAGGTCATGAAGTCTGCACTTTATTTCAAAATGGTTTAGCTTTAAAAAAAGAACATAATGCAAATATGGCAAACTGTTAACTAGTGAGTCTATATGAAGGGCACAGGAGAGTGTACACTAGTCTTTCAATTTTTCTGTACATTAACATTTTTCAAACTAAAAGATTTGGATAGACTTCAATAAGTTAATGAAAAAACAATATTCATATGGAAAATAAATGAACCTTGACCCTTAATTTATACAATACACCAAAGTTAATTCGAGATGGGCTATAGACCTAAAACATATAAACTAAAACTATAACACTTCTAAGAAAAATAAAGACTATGACCTGAGAGCAGTAAAGATTTCCCTACAAGAGACAGAAAGCAATAACCATAAAGGAAAAAACTGATTAGACTTCATCAAAATATAAAACTAATGTTCATCAAAAGACTTCATCAAAATATAAAACTAATGTTCATCAAAAGACACGTTTAAATTAGGCCACAGACTGGGAGAAAATATTTGCAAAAATACATCTGACAAAAAATAATTGTATTCAGAATACATAAGTAATCCCTGCAACTCAATAATAAAAAGGCAAAAAATAAGTGGGTAAAAAATACCAGAACAGACGATTCATAAAGGAAGATATACATACATAACCAAAAACCCCATAAAAAAGTGCTTAAGTCAATGTTATCAGGGAAATGCCACAATGAAATACCACTACACATCATATTTTGATTTTAGAATATCTAAAATCAAAAAGACTGCAAACACAAAATATTGGCAAGGATGTGGGGCAAGTGTGACTGATACATTGCTGGGGGGAATGTAAAATGGTACTACCTTCAGGAAAAGTTTTGAGTATTTCTCACAAACAATCACCTACCCTTTAACCTACAAATTTCACTCCTAAATATCCAAGAGAAATGAAAATAAATTCCACAACTACACATGTACAAAACTATTCACAGCAGCATTATTTATAATAGCCAAAAACTAGAAATTACCTAAATTCCCATCAGTAGGAGAATAGCTAAACAAATTGTGGTATGTTCATACAAAAGAATACTATTCAGCAATATAAAAAGGAAAAAACTACTGATAACATCAGACCAGTCACAAAAAAGTGTACATACTGTATGATCATTTGTATGAAGTTCTAGAACAGTAAAAACTAATATATGGTGAAAAAAATTAGAACATTGGTTTCCTCTGCAGGGGAGGGGAGAATTTTGTGGGAGGAAACAGGGAACTTTGTGGGGTGAAGGAAATTGTTCTATATCTCAACAGCTGGGTTAGGTGTATCCATTTGTCAAAAATTGTGCAGTTACAATTTACACATTTGAATGAATGTAAATGTAACTTTTTAAAATCAAATTGGGAAGTGGGTTGAAACAAGTACAAGCAGGTTCACTACAGTATTTTAACTTTGCATAAGTTTGAAATCTTCCATAATAAAAAGGAGGGAAAGTGGGCTGTGGAGCCATAGAGATTTGAGTTTGAATTTTACTCATCCCTTTCTAGCTGCAAGATAACACCCATGAAACCGTGTTTTGACATCCGAAAATGAGAATAATAATTACATTTCAGGACTGTAGTTAGGATTAGGTTCCTATGCTTTAGTGAAGGTGGTAAAGAAAGCCACTAACCAACTAAATCAGCCTGAAGAGATACAGGCTCTAGAATAGTGGGAAACTGGAAGAATGTCAAACATGGTGTTAGACCCAGGAAGGTGCTGAATGACAGGGCTGGTAAAGGAAACCCATCAGGCAGTTGGAATTCACTACAGATATTTTTATCTTTTTTTTTTTAATAATTTATTTTATTTATTGAATCAAAATTGATTATACATATTTTGGGGGTGGAACATTGAGATATGTTGATTAAATCAGTATTACTAGCATATATATTGTTACAAATCATAATTATTCTTTATGCCCCTTGTCCAACCTCTCCCCTTCCCCCATTCCCTCCCCCTCCACCCTCTAATTGCCTAGATTTCTCCTCTCCTTCTGAAAGAATAATGGTTACTCTGTTAACTTGTTACCTAGATGATCTGTCCAATGCTGAGAGATGTGATCAGGTCCCCCAATATTATTATAGAGCAGATGCTTCTTCTGTCACTCTGAAATGGGTTTTGTGGAAAGAGACATCCTCTTCTTTTCTTTGTCTCTGCTGGTGACTCTTCTTATGTGAATGCACTCCAGTGGTTGGCGGACCATCTGCGTGGTGGTTGTGGCTTCTAGCTGCTTTTGCAGCAGCCATGGTTATTGTGGTTACTGTGGTGGGCCACCCACATGGGGGGTGCTGTTTTTGGCATGCTCCTTGGCACTGGCAGTATGCCTGGTTGTGGGGTGTGTTTGGTCCCCTTCTCCTTGCCTTGGGTCCCTGGGCAGGCCCAAAGTTGCTGGCATGTTGTACCTGGTTGTGGGAGAGAGGTCCAGTCCCCTCACCATGCCTCAGGTTCCTGGGCGGGCCCTGAAGCACTAGCATGGTGTGCCTGGTTGTGGGAGAGAGGTCTGGTCCCCTTATCTATGCCCCAGGT
>NW_007729815.1:182941-212057 GCF_000696425.1 Galeopterus variegatus | reverse complement strand
CTGAAAGAATAATGGTTACTCTGTTAACTTATTGCCTAGATGATCTGTCCAATGCTGAGAGACGTGATCAGGTCCCCCAACATTATTATAGAGCAGATGCTTCTTCTGTCCCTCTGAAATGGGTTTTGCGGAAAGAGACATCCTCTTCTTTTCTTTGTCTCTGCTGGTGACTCTTCTTATGTGAATGCACTCCAGTGGTTGGCGGACCATCTGCGTGGTGGTTGTGGCTTCTAGCTGCTTTTGCAGCAGCCATGGTTATTGTGGTTACTGTGGTGGGCCACCCACATGGGGGGTGCTGTTTTTGGCATGCTCCTTGGCACTGGCAGTATGCCTGGTTGTGGGGTGTGTTTGGTCCCCTTCTCCTTGCCTTGGGTCCCTGGGCAGGCCCCAAGGTGCTGGCATGTTGTGCCTGGTTGTGGGAGAGAGGTCCAGTTCCCCTCTCCATGCCTCAGGTTCCTGGGCGGGCCCTGAAGCACTAGCATGGTGTGCCTGGTTGTGGGAGAGAGGACCATTCCCCTTCTTCTTGCCCCAGTTCCCTGGGTGGGCCCCAAGGCGCTGGCTCAGTGTGCCTGGTTGTGGGAGAGAGGTCCAGTCCCCTACTCCATGCCCCGGCTCACCAGGTGGGCTCCAAGGTGCTGGCATGTTGTGTCTGGTTGTGGACGGGTGGTCCGGTCCCCGACTCCATACCTTGAGTCCCTAGGTGGGACCCAAGGCACAGGCTCAGTGTGCCTGGTTGTGGGAGGGTAGTCTGGTTCCTGACTCCATGCCCCGGGTCCCTGGGTGGGCCCCAAGGCGCTGGCTCAGTGTGCCTGGTTGTGGGAGGGTGGTCCAGTCCCCGTCTCCATGCCTCGGGTCCCCTGGTGGGCCCTGAAGCACTGGCTCAGTGTGCCTGGTTGTGGGAGAGAGGTCCATTCCCCTTCTCCTTGCCTCAGGTCTCCAGGCAGGCCCCAAGGTGCTGGTGCAGTGTGCCTGGCTGTGGGAGGGTGGTCCGGTCCCCTTCTCCATGCCCTGGGTCCCTGGGCAGGGCCCAAGGTGCTGGCGTGGTGTGCCTGGTTGTGGGAGAGAGGTCCAGTCCCCTTCTCCATGCCTCAGGTCCGCCGGTGGGCCCTGAAGCACTGGCTCAGTGTGCCTGGTTGTGGGAGAGAGGTCCATTCCCCTTCTCTTTGCCTCAGGTCCCCGGGTGGGCTCTGGGGTGCTGGCATGTTGTGCCTGGTTGTGGGGGCGTGGTCCGGTTCCCAACTCCATACCCTGGGTCCCTGGGTGGGACCCAAGGCGCAGGCTCAGTGTGCCTGGAAGTGGGATTGGGGTCCAGTCCCCAGATCCAAGCCTCCAGTTCCCACGTAGGCCCCAAGGTGCTGGTGTTGTGCCTGGCCCAGAACTAATTTTTTGTCCTTTGCTTCTAACACAGGGGAACTTCCTGTGGGAACCAGTACTTGAGCTGTGTGGTTGTTTTAAGTTGCTGTTTTGCTGCTGTTTTCCTAGGGAAGGCTTTTTGTGCAGCTCAGGGTTTAATGGTTGACCTTATAAGTACTTCCGGCTCTCCAGAGACCCGGTGGATCTCTGTTCTGTAGAATCTCTGATCTGGGCCTGAGTTTTTTCGTCAAACTGCACCCCATGCAATTCTGCATTCTAGACCATTCTCCTCTGAGTAGTCCTGTGCTGATTGCAGGGCAGATCAGCTGTCCTTGCTGTGCCCAGTGATCCCCTAGTGGGCCTGTCTCCCTGACCGCCCATGCTGCAAACACTTCCCATGCGATGGGCCCTGCACTGGTCCCTTAAGATGGCTCACCAGCCTCTGAGTGGCTCCCCTTTTTTCAGTTGTTCTGGCTCCTCGCTCTTGCGTAGGTCCATGGGAACCCTATTAGTGGTCTTGCTGTCTTTGGGGCCACCAAGGCCCTCTTCTCTCCTGCTGCCTCCAAGCAACTCCATCTGGAGGGCACAGCTGCGGCTTCTGCTGGCTCCTGCTCCATGTGCTCATCAGCTCGAGTCTTAAAGCAGCCATGGCCTGAAACGCTCGAAGCAGCTTTTTCTTTCTGTCATCGTAGTTTCTCTGGCCTTCATGAACTCCATTGGTCTCTCCTCCCCTTCCCCTGAGCTCCAGCGGCCCCGGCTTGGCTGATGTTACACTTTTATAGTTGTAAATTGGTTGATTTGTGGGAGAGAGTGACGCTGTGGACTGTCTATTCTGCCATCTTGATTGGATCTGATATTTTTATCTTTTAACCCAAATTTCAGAGTTCTTATTTTAACTATTTTCAAATATTAGAAGTAGAGGGATGGCAAAAATGTGATTTATCATTTATGCTAAGATTATCAGACCAAAACTATAATCACAAGGAGACAGTGAATTGAGTGGGCTAAATGAAAAGAGTTCCTGGGCTCTTAATTGGGGAGCGGATAAGGGTAAGCATTGTAAGTCTTTAATCAGGTGGGCTTCTGTAGATTGAACCTAGAAGAGAGGATGGCAATATAAATGTGCAACACAGTACAGTAAGAATTGGTAGAGTTTGATGACAGTAGGTTTGGTGACATCAGGAAGAACACGTACTGTATTTCAGGAAGACAATTTAGGAGAGCTAGACTTTAGACATTGCCTAATTAACTTCTATTCATTCTCAAATCTTACTTTAAGAGTCATTTCCTTGGGGAAGTCTTAGACTACCTTTCCCTCCCCCAAGTTTAGGTCAGGTACTTTTATTATACACTCTTTTTGGCAGCTGGCTGGTACATGGATCTGAACCTTTAACCTTGGCGTTACAAGGCTGCTCTTTAACCATATTATGCACTCATAGGACCATATTTTGTTACTTCAGAACCCTCATTTGTCATAGTTGATAATTGTTTAGTACCCGTTTTCTCTCACTAAGTTCTGTAAGAGGTGTTCTGGTATGGTTTCACTTGCCATTATCTCCCAAATGCCAAATATAGTGCCTAGCACACAGAAGCTGCTCAATAAATATCTGAATAATTCTTACACCAAGGAGAAGGTTAAACTGTCAGTCAGACTATTTAGGAATTAAGTACAATGAAAATATTACATTGTCTGGAGGACTGTGACCAGAGCTATTCTTGGGGAGGGAACTCACAGACTTAAATCTTTCTATTTTTACTTTTTTTTTTTTGGCAGCTAGCCAGTACGGGGATCCAAACCGCTGACCTTGGTGTTACCAGCACGTCTTTTCATTTTTTTTAGATGAAAATAAAAATAAATGAGCTGAACATTCAAGAAATTAGAAAAACGAATGAAAAAATTACTTTGAACAACATCAGTAGAAGTAATGTTTGAAAAGGCCAATAAAATAGACGAATTATTGGCAAGGCTAATCAAGGGACAAAGAAAACCCAAAAGCATAATATTTGGAATGAGTTAAGTGACATGACAACAGATGAAATAAATGTAAATTATGGTAAAATACTACATACACCTCTAACCAAGTATGTTAGATTTAAGACATTTAAGAGAAATGGACAATTTTCTATGAAAACAAAGGCCAAACAGTGATTCAAGAAGAGAAAATCTGAATAGTTTACCAACCATGACTTTGGAGAAGTCATCAAAGAAACTTCTGTGCCTCCAAAGCACAAAAGTCCTTACATATCAATTAGAAAAAGCAAGTACTACAGAAAACGGGCAGAGAACAGAAACAGGCAATTCACCACATAACTCATCCAATAAGCTTATGAAAGAATGTTTGTTCAACTCATTGGAAATCAAAAAACTACAAATTAAAAGCAGAGTTTCTCACTATTTCTTTTTTGTCCAATTGTTGAAGATAAACTATATTTGGCTTGAGGGAGAGTAAGGAAAGGAAAGTCATTTTTATATTGTACCAGTGTGAATATAAATTTGCATAGCCTTCTTTAGAGACTAATTAGGGAGTATATACCCAAAGTCTATTATGTCTCCTCCACCTCCAGAAATTTGAACTTGGGCTGGATATTTGATGCTATTAAGGTATTACTGCTAAGCCTCTTTGGAGTGAAAATAGTATTTTGGTAATACAGGAAAACGTACTTTTTTTTTTTTTTTTTTTTTTTTGTCTTTTTCCGTGTCCGGCAACAGTTCCCAACCCTCAGTGTTGCCCCCGCACCTCACTCAGCCAGTGAGCGGGAACCGGTCTGTATGTGGGATCCGAACCCTCGACGGGAGCGCCGCCGCACTTCCCAAGCGGCGCACTAGCGCAGTGCGCCACCGGGCCGGCCCGAAAATGTACTTTTTTGCCTATCTGTAGACTACTTTAAAATATGTAAGAAAATTTTAAGCAAATATGCCAAAATACTGTTAAATCTACATTATAAGTGTATGAGTGTTCATCATACTCACTGTCCCTTCTTCTGTATGTTTGAATTTTTTAAGTAAAATGTCTCAAAATGTCCTTTCAATCAGCACTGCTTTCCCCTCTGGCGAGGACTGTATTAGCCCAGCATCTGCCTCTGATGTCAGATTGGCCAACGGCCTCTGCACAGCCCATTCCTCAAGCTTGAGAGAAGCTGTCTAGCAGGTCTAGTCAACAGACACAGTAAATAATAAAACATCAAGACAGGAGTCCCAGACTGGCCCAATCGGTCGCCGTTAAGCAACCAAGAAATAGGAACCAAAGATGCAGCGTTCCGCGCCCAGAGCCCAACGCGCCTGCGCAGGTGAGGCCTCTCAACCGACGGCTCGGGCGGAAGCGCTGGCGCCCCGAGTCACGTGGCCCCGGGAGGGGATGGGGCGGGGCGCGAGATGTGCTGCCGCGTCTTCGCCAGCTCAAAGAGCGGCGGCGGAGCATGTGTGCGAGGCTGTTGCTCATCCGGGATCCGAACCGTGCATGCTTCTCCCGAGCTGGACCGTAAGGCCAGCGCCTGTGAGGACGCGGCGGTGGAGGGGAAGGACGGCCGGAGACAGGCCGGGCACCCGTCTCGGAGGCTGGACGGCCCCGGCTTGGCGGGGGTCGCCGCTGGGCCGGCGGCAGGGATCATGGCATCGCTAGCGGACCGAGTGAGGGGCAGAGGACGAATCGCCGCCGGGCTCCTGTTCAACCTGCTGGTGTCCATCTGTATCGTGTTTCTCAACAAATGGATCTATGTGCACCACGGCTTCCCCAATATGAGCCTGACCTTGGTGCACTTCGTGGTCACCTGGTTGGGCTTGTACATCTGCCAGAAGCTGGACATCTTCGCCCCCAAAAGTCTGCCTCCTTCCAAGCTCCTCCTCCTGGCCCTCAGCTTCTGTGGCTTTGTAGTCTTTACTAACCTCTCTCTGCAGAACAACACCATAGGCACCTATCAGCTGGCCAAGGCCATGACCACGCCGGTGATCATAGCCATCCAGACCTTCTGCTACCAGAAAAGCTTCTCCATTAGAATACAGCTCACGCTGGTGAGTAGCTCCGGCTTCCCGAGGGGCGTCTCTAACCGCCCACCTCCTGGACCGGCTTTTTCCTCGGAAATTGTGAATGCACATTGTTTAACCTTGCTCTTTCCCATCATCTTGAAATCCACAAATGAATCAAGTTGACCATGTAAACTTCAGGCTTATTTGGGGGAAGGGAAAAAAGCTATCCTGGCACTCTTTTGGGCTCTTAACCAGGAAAGTTGTGCTGGTGTGAGTTTGAGTAACTACCGCTTGGAATTTGGAGGGGGGGGGGTGTTTGTTTTTGCAGGCTGGTGGGTATGGGGATCCAAACCCTTAACCGTGGTGTTATCAGCACCACCCTCTAACCAAGTAAGCTAACCGGCCAGCCTTGATGGAAATCTCTCAATGCTGTGATTAGTAAGGAGAGAAAACTGTACTGGGTGGTGCAACCAAGGTATCAAACAGAATGTCTGCAAAAGCTCAAACCGAAAAACAGCCCTACTCCCCAAGGGGAAGTAAACTATGTATGATAAACATGAGAAGGATTACCATAAAATATGTCTCAGAATATGTCTGCAGAGACATAGTGTAGAGGTGTTTGCATCTTTAAATAGAGATAGACTAAAATAGTTTCAGTACTTAGTAATCTGTAATATTTAAGATTTTAGTGCTTTTTTGTCATTTATCTCTGTCCATATGCTGTTTAGGCACTTGTTTGGGGGTTCATTTATTCACTTGTGCATGCATGTGGTATTTGCTTGCAAAGTGCAGTGCATTGACTCATTTTACCCCAAATTTAAAATAGAATTAAATGTGAACATCATGTATTGATTCTGTATGAATTCTATATGAATTGTTCTATTTCACGTTTAGGAAATAGGATTTACAATCAGTTTTCTCCAATGAAAAAAAGAAACATGTATACAGGTACATTGTTTTCCAGTTATGTGTTTGTGATTAGCCTTGTAAGACACCGTGAAAGGAATTCTAAATTTATGTCTCTTGAATTTAATCTGAACAACATCTACTCTTTTTCTTTGCAGATTCCTATAACTTTAGGTGTAATCCTAAATTCTTATTACGATGTGAAGTTTAATTTCCTTGGAATGGTGTTTGCTGCTCTTGGTGTTTTAGTTACATCCCTTTATCAAGTGGTTGGTAATTTTTTTTTCTTTATGTGCCTTTTTAGCAGATTTCATAAATTTTGAAGCTGTATCCCAAGGTTTAGAAAATACAGTATAGAGACAATAGACTGTTGGGAAGAAGGCATAATTGCATAAATTGTCTGACTCAAGGTGAAGAGAAGAAAGGAGACAGAAACGTGGGTGTATGATGCTCACCAAATACCTACCTGTTTGTAAGTGTATAATACCCATGCTTAACACTCTGAGTTTGGGGAGAAGTTATATTATTTTCTGGGAAATCTTTACAAAATGAGTAGTAAGACTTTCTACTTCCTAAGTTCATTGTTTGTGTTTATCATTTACTTTTGAATTGTAACATTGCTGTGAAGGAGTGGATACACTTCCAGAAATTTGAACAGGAAAGGAAAATTTCAGATTTATAGACTTTTTTTGCTTCAAAAAATATGCTTAAAAATAAGCTGCTATACAGCTTGTATATTGGCTTTTAATAATTTGTCTGCATCAGTAGAGTATTTTCTAGCAACGGGTGTTTCACTTGGTGTGCAAGCACAGTGCCTTGCCTCTAGTAGGCATTCATTAAAAATATGTTCATGGATTCACTCACGTCATTACCATAAAATCCCAACAAAGATATTTTTTGTTTCTTATGTAGTGGGGAAAAATACTTCGTGTAGGGTACAGTGAAACAGTATTCTCTCTATACTGAAAACCTTGGTCTGGAAATTCTGGGTGTGCCTGCATGGGGAATCAGCCAATTTGTGTAACCAATTTTACTTTTTTCACAAACATCCACTGGTCATAAAGTAAGGCATTCTTGTTAGGAATGTTAGAAGTTCGGTAACATAGCCCTAGCATCTTAACCTTTCTGGTAGTAATCATTCCAGAAACATTGATATGAAAAAATAACTTTAGTTGAGTACATTTTTTAGTGCCAGAGAAGCAGTTTAAATAAAGGAAGAGACCAGTGGCATGAAAGGATGGAGCACCCTCTCAGTCCTGTTTTTTGGCTCCATGATATTCTGTCTTTTACTTCAGAATGATAAGAGGAAGCTCAGCTTTGTGCTTCAAAAAAATTATATTTGGCTGCACTTCAGTGAGTTTAGATTTTGTTACTAGATACAGTAAGTGAACATTTCTGTTTATCTTTTTTGTAAATGCACCTTTTTCTGTATAGTATGGGTTAAATATTTGTTAAATATAACAAGAATTTTTGTTTGAATATTAGAATTTCTTATACTCTTTATACATAATTTCAATTCACAGTCATCATTGTCCATGTCAATATGACCATTTTTGTTCAGACAAGTCTCAAAATTGCTATGGATTAGAATCAAAGGATTCTATATCCCTAAGGTCGATATTTGAAATGAGATTGACCAAGGAATGATTGTAGACTAATTAATGGGCAAAGTTTCTATTATCAGTAAATGGTAAAAGTACTATTACAGAATAGATATATTCGAAAAACATTCCTTTTAAAGAAAATTGTATCTGCTCATTGTATCTGGTATAGTTTCTAAGTTATTTTTCTTATGCTGCTGGGGACATTAAAAGGAGTTAAAAGATGAGCAATCAGCTATTAGCTTTAGTTGTATAAATATGGTTGACTCATTCATTCAGCAGACATCTTTTCTGCTTTATGCTCAGCCTTGAGGATACAAAGATGAAAAGCAGCTATAATACACTACTTTAGTTGTATAAATATGGTTGACTCATTCATTCAGCAGACATCTTTTCTGCTTTATGCTCGGCCTTGAGGATACAAAGATGAAAAGCAGCTATAATACACTCTAGAAACACACGTGGACAGCTAGTCACAGTAGTATACCTCAGGGTGCAAGGGAAGTTCTGAGGAACACCAAGGAGGAAGTGGCAGCTCTACAAGAGGGGTGGTAAGGTAAGACTTTAGGGGAAAGTAAACAATTTAAATTGAAGGATGCACAGGAGTTTGCTCAGCAGTGAAATATAGCAGGTCTTTCCCTGCAATATGTGTGAAAGTACAGAGCATATTTGGAGAACCTGATTTGTTTGGTGAGGCTAGACTAGGTTCTTTGTGGAAAGACTAGGCTGAGGTGAGGAGTGGGTGAGACCAGATGGCAGAGGCTTGAAAGTGGAGCTAAGGAAGGTGTATTTATTCTGAAGGGAGTTTAGGTTGGGGAGTGACTTGATCATTCTCTGTGTTTAAGAAAAATAACTCTGGTGGCAATGAAGGGTGGATACAAGAAGGAAGGAGGGGTAAGCAGTTAGGAAGCCATCTGTGCTTCAAGGGCAGATAGGAAGGGCCTGGGCCAGGGCAGTGACAGTGGACATGGAAAGGCAAAAGGATATTCCAGAGACCTTTTGCAGGAGGAATTAGCAGGACCACACTAAGTGTAAGAATGAATGAAGTGAGGGGCCTGGTCCTGGGGGAGATGATACCATTGATTATTGGAGAGACTCAAGAGGAGCTCATTTGTGGAAGGAAGTGATGAGCGTGATTTTAAGCAGTTTTTCTGCAGATTATCTAAGTGACAATGGCTGGGAAGCTGTTGACAGTGTGAGGCTAAGGATGCTCAGGGAGGAGGTCATCTGTAGATGTCAGCAGGGAGATAAAAGAGGAAGGCCAGCCATCTACCTTCAAAATAGTAAGTGAAGGAGCCTGTGAAGGAAGAGAGCAAACCAGCTGGCCGGCTCTTCTGAGAGAAATTTGCAGCTTCTGCAAAGAGGTCCTGCAGGAAGAGGGTCGAGGGGAGTCCTTTGGATGTGGCCAGTAGAGGTGACGGTGCCCTTTAGGAGAGCGTTGGAGGGGTGGTGGGCAGAAGCCAGGCTGCACTGCAGTGAGGGACAGTGGAGGTCCAAGAGTCACCTCCATTCTGGGTAGTTCTGTGACGGAGGCATGCAGCCACCAAGGGAGGCCAGGAAAGGAGAGGAGGGGCCGGCAGCTGCACTGCAGTGAGGGACAGTGGAGGTCCAAGAGTCACCTCCATTCTGGGTAGTTCTGTGGCGGAGGCATGCAGCCACCAAGGGAGGCCAGGAAAGGAGAGGAGGGGCCGGCATACACTCTGCATGCGTCTTTGCTCTCTGCGGTGCCCCAGGAACAGCAGACAGAAGAATCAATCCTTTGTCCTTCATAGCCACAGAAGACGCTTAGTTAAGGCTGCAGGAGTATGGTTCACATTTCCTGCTCTTGTATTTTTGTCTTGGTGAATTTCTACAGACTTAGAGTTTATGTAAAAGGATACCCAGGCCTACAGGAAAAAGAGGGATTTAAAAGAAGTTATTCAAAAGCCTGGCTGTTCTTGCCACATCTTAT
Organism: Galeopterus variegatus; assembly: GCF_000696425.1. Classification (NCBI taxonomy): domain Eukaryota; kingdom Metazoa; phylum Chordata; class Mammalia; order Dermoptera; family Cynocephalidae; genus Galeopterus; species Galeopterus variegatus. The sequence goes on along the minus strand of NW_007729815.1, from coordinate 202,282 downwards.
TCCAGTCATCCTATTAAGCTTTCTTCAAAGCCTCCTTTTCAGTCATATTTGTGAAGCATTTTGTGGACTACGGGGATCTGAGGTTTTGAGATGTTGTTTCTACTGAATGATGCAGTATTTTAGGGTTTGTGATTATCTAATGTATCTGGGTACATTGGCGGGGGATGGGGGATACTCCCCACAGAAAAGTCATCTGTAGAGAAAAAAATTGCTTCTGTCGATCGGGTTTTCTAAAGGGACTGAAAAGACCACATACCTTTCGAGCCATGCACATTGGCAGCCACCTGGGATAACTGAGATTCCAGTCAATCTGTCCATCTCTAACCTGCCCCACGTTTCTAGTCTTCCCCCTTTTTGGGCCATTTTTAGAAAGAAATGAAGTCTGGCACTGCATCTGTATGCCTCCTTATCCCCTAAATTTCCATTCCTGCCTTATCTTCCCAAGATCCCTGATGCTCGTGGGCCCTTATATGTATTTACTTCTCCTTATTTACTAGGATCAGCAGGGAAGAGAGGATTTTTCTCCCCCTTCTAAGGAATTGTGAAAAAAATAGATTATCAGAAATTGAATTTATAGAGCTCCTTTCATCCAAGGTGCTTAAAAGGCATTCATATATCTTATTGATCTTTGAAATCTTATAGAATAATTAGGCATTTCCTCTCCCCCCCCGCCTGCACCCCACATTCCCAGCTTTGTGGCTAGAGTTGCATCTTTGATTAAGTGATGCTATTTCTTTTGTGCCTGACTTGTTTTATTTCCTAATTTTCAGTGGGTAGGAGCCAAACAGCATGAATTGCAAGTAAACTCAATGCAGCTCCTGTACTACCAGGCTCCGATGTCGTCTGCCATGTTGCTGTTCGCCGTGCCCTTCTTTGAGCCAGTGTTTGGAGAGGGAGGAATACTTGGTCCCTGGTCAGTTTCTGCTTTGGTAAGTTCTAATTTGTTTTGGTGTCTAAGAAACAGCATAATAATCCCTCCATTGTTAATGCAATTTTTAGTTTTCAGAGCACTATCTCAGATCCATTCTCACTTTTAATCTTCATAATCATACTTTAAGGAAGGCCAAGTAAGGATTATTTTTTAGATGAAGAAACTGAGTCACAGAAAGGTGAAGGGACTTGTCTAGGGTCAGACCGTGACTCAGTGGCAAAACCAGGACTACAATTCAGGTCTTCACATGCCTGGTTACTGTTCTGTCAATGCCAAGCTATAACCCACAAATAATGTGGGCATTTTATTTTAATTTTGTTTTTATCAAGGAAAATATAGTTTTATTGGTTTTCTTTTAATATAAATAGTACATGCTCGTTGTATAGATTTTCAACATATGTAAAAATTTAAACAAAGTGAAGGCCCCTAGAAACCTACCATACTAAGATAATCACCTGTACAGTTTTGGGGATGATCATTTCATGGATCTCTGTTATGTACAGACATAGATACACATGCATGTCTCTGTGTATACTTTTATATAATGGAATCATATCATATATGCTGTTTTTTTTTTTAAAGATGACCGGTAAGGGGATCTTAATCTTTGACGTGGTGTTGTCAGCACCACGCTCAGCCAGTGAGCAAACTGGCCATCCCTATATGGGATCCGAACCCGTGGCCTTGGTGTTATCAGCACCGCACTCTCCCAAGTGAGCCACGGGCCGGCCCCCATATATGCTGTTTTTATTGCACATTTTTTTACCCAGCCCTACCCATATGCACTTCAGCATCCCATTACCCCATAAGTGTCCCTTGAAGTAGGTCATGTTAACATTCTGGTATTTGTTCTTCCATATTTTTCTCCATGCATACACACAAACACACTCTTGCACACATATATACACAAATTAAACATATGTTTCTTTAACAAAAGTAGAATCATATTACACTTGCTTTTCTGTATCTTGCTTTTTTCATTTAATATCTCATAAAAATCTCTCCAGATCATTCTTTTTGTTGTCTGCAATTACACCTTTTGGATATTCGCTTTTTTCCCCAGTTATTGACCACTGTGAACAGTGGTGTGATAAACATGTTGTACATGTGTCCCCATGTACTGATAGTTTTTTGCCTATGGAATAGAGTCCTGAAATGGAATTGGCAGATCAAAAGTTTATGTACTTTGGGGACTTTTTTTTTTTTTTTTTTTAACAGCTGTCTGGTACAGGGAACTTTGGCAACATTTTAAGTTAGAAAGTATAATCCACCTGTGTCTTACTTCAGGCTGCTATAACAAAACTACCATGGACTGGGTGGCTTAAGCAGCAAACGTTTATTTCTCACAGTTCTGGAGGCTGGAAGTCTGAGATCAGGGTGCAGCATCGCTGGGTTCCTGGCGAGGGCCCTCTTCCTGGTCTAGGTGGCAGTCTTCTGGTCGTATCCTCACCTGACAGGAAGAAAGGGAAGAAAGCTCTCTTATCTCTCTTCCTATGAGGACACTAATTCCATTTATGAGGGCTCTACCCTTATGACCTAGTCACCTCCCAAGGGCCCCACTTCCTAATACCATCACATTGGGGGTTAGGATTTCAACATATGTGTTTTGGGGGAACACAAATGTTCAGTCCATAACACCTTACTTATCAGGAATTTCTGCTTCCCACTATAACCTTTGGAACACAGTCAGTGGGAATGTGTCTTTTGTTGGTGGTGTTATCAAACACTTATACAGCCCTTACTCCGTTCCAGGCACTATTTGAAGCACTTTGCAAATATTATTTATTCCTTTTAACTTTATTAGGAGGATACTATTGTTATCCCTATTTTTACTGATAAGGAAACTGAAATACAGAGAGTTAAGTAACTGGCCGGAGATCCTACAGCTAATAAGCAAAGCCAAAATTAGAATCCATGCATTCTGGCTCCAAAGTCATTCAAAAGCCCTCTGCTATTGTATTAGTCCATTTCTGTTGCTTATAACAAAATTACCTGGAACTGGGTGATTTATAAAGACAATGAAATTTATTGCTTACAGTTTCTGAGGCTGGGAAGTCCAAAGTCCATCTGGTGGTGGTGACAGTGACCCAGGGGTCTCACATTACAAGATAGTGGAAGCAGAGCGAGCAGAGAGCAAGACAGACACTCCTCTTTCGAAGCCCTCAGAACCACAACCCCTGACCCGTCCATCTGGTGGTGGTGACAGTGACCCAGGGGTCTCACATTGCAAGATAGTGGAAGCAGAGCGAGCAGAGAGCAAGACAGACACTCCTCTTTTGAAGCCCTCAGAACCACACCCCTGACCACCATTTTTAACCCATTCACTACTGCACAGTCCTACAATCTGATCACCTCTTCAAGGCCCCACCTTTCCATTACCATAATAGGATTTCCTACTAACAATCACAGTGGGGGGCTAAGTTTCTAATACATAAAACATGGGTGATACAAGTCAAGCTTCACTGAGTTTTGGGGGGACATAATTCAATCCACTACAGCTATGCTGCCCGCATAGACCAATAGTTGTTTCAGATTCATATACTCTTCTTTTCTAAAATAGAAGTCATTGGACCATCTCTTGGGTAATATTTCCTCTGACTTTACAAAACTTCTAGCCATCTTGGTTGTCTGGTCTCCAAAACATTGCAGCTTAAACATCTTAAACTAGAAGGAAAGAGGCTTTCTACCATAGCCCTCTGACAGGTTTTTAAAAAAGGAAAGCAATAGGCCATAAAAAAAAGTCAAAAAAAACTAAGAGGTCAGCAGGGTGAGGCCATTTAGTATGAGGGAAAGTCACCTTCATTACTTAGTGTCTCTAGGGGATATCACTGACTCAAAGTAGAGCATGTAATTGTGTTTTTAATTATGTGCCAAGTCATCAAGAAATAGGTATGTAACATTCTGTGAATTCAATAAAATTAACAGTGCTATATTTTAGATATATTTCTAGAAACAGTTTTTAAAATGTTTAAGGAGCAAGTTTTTCTTAGTTGAATATTTAACCGACCTCACTGTTGTAGATCAAATAAAGTGTTACTCCAGGGTACAGATCCTCTGGTTCTCTTATGGCTGGACTGTAAAAACTGATAAAACCAGGCTGGCTGGTTGGCTCAGTTGGTTATAGCACAGCCTTGTAACACCAAGGTCAAGGGTTCAGATCCCCATTTTGGTCAGCCGCCAAAAAAAAACAAACCTGTTAAGACCTATGTGAGACAAAGTATCTTCAAATATGTCATGTATTCTTTAGAACTTAAACTTATTGATAATTTAAATCATAACTAACATTTTATTTAAATTCTCTTGAGAAATAGAAAATGATTTCATAACTTTTTATATAAAATTGTGGAGTGAGTTTGAACAGTACTTTGTGTGTGTGTACAGTAGTACAGCCCATTTGTCCCCCCCTCCTCAACCGAGTTGGTGTATCCCCTGTCCTGTGAACAAGCTTTGTGCTTTCATGCCTCCACATTTTTATCTGTGATGTTCCCTCTGCTTGGAACCCTATTCCTCTTCTTTTTAAAATCTAAACATATTTTTGAGATCCAAAGACTTCTTTCTATCCCAACCCCAAATGATCTCTCCTGCCTTGAAATTCATATAGAACCTATCGTTTGTTTGCCTATCAATGAGGTAGAATTCAAGACTCACTCTCTTATCATTGCCTGAGCTGTAAAACTTGTATTTCTTGTATTTTTCTTTCATGTGATTGAGAGGTAGCACAGCAGAGTGGGTTAAGAGCGGGGACTCCAGAACCAGACTGTCTGGGTTTAAATCTCAGCACTGCCGCTTGCTTACTAGCTGTGTGATCTAGGCAAATTACTTGATTTCTCTGTGATCTCTTTTCTCATCTGTGAAAAGGAATAATATTTTTACACCTACCTCATGGGTGATTAAATGAGTTAATACATGTAAAACATTTAGAACAGTTCTTGGCACATAAGTGTTATGTAAGTGTAAGCTGTTATTATCATGATTTTTTTATGTTCTCAAATAGTTTCTAAGCTCTTTGAGCACAGGAACTTTGTACATATTGTGTTCCTCACAAGGCCTGGCCTAAATATGTAGCTATCCAATGAATGCTTATTGATTTCATTTAAATAAGAATAAAAATAATTTAAATAAGAAAACAAATTTTTCAATAAAAAAAGATCTGGAAGGATATATGCAGAGATGTTAACAGGTATGGGTGGTTGATGTACTCTTTTTGCTTATCTTTATTTTCTGATATTTCTGTAATGCATGTATATTACTTTTTTAGTAAAACATTATTACAAAATATTTTTTCCTTAGATGAATAAGAAAAATGAAACTGGAAATTCACATTCAGAGATAGAATGTTACTGCAGAATTTTCCACTGATCCTTGTGGACAAAATTGCATTTCTGAGCACTGTTTATTCTGCTCTTGCTGTCTCTCAAATTGATTCTCTCTTCTTCTGATCTTATTTTTAATGGTTGATATTTGAGTTTTGAAAAATGCCTAATGAAATGTATATTTACTTGGTGATTATGATTGTAGTGCTTTGCATTAATGATTCTTTTGGATTTTTCGTAGCTTATGGTGCTGCTATCTGGAGTAATAGCTTTCATGGTGAACTTATCAATTTATTGGATCATTGGGAACACTTCACCAGTCACGTATCCTTTTCATAATAACTTACAGATGCATAGTCTTATATTTTCCAAAACTGTCACATTCATTGCCTGAGTATCACACTAACTGTTGCACGGCCTGAATGAGTGAGTTATTTTTAGTCATAATTTTACTGTATTTTTCCACACTAGAATCTATAGAATTTTAAAGAAATAAGAATTGAGGAAATGAGTTGGCTTTCTGTATCGAGTGTTTTTGAATTTTAAGTGATAGGTGACCTGTACCCTGATAAAAATTAACTTGTAGCAACATTCCTTGCAGATAGTAGGGTTAAGTAAATATTTGTTTAATGAATAGTGGGGTGGAGGCTTTGAGTTTTCAACCAATTTTCAGTTATCTATAGTAATGAAGCAGAGGTGTGGTTAATCCAAATAACAAAGGATAATTTCAGACCACTGAAGTAATTTCAGGCTTCTGACTTCAGAGTGTGTCTTTGTGCTTAACTGAATATGAGTGTGCCTGTTTTTCTCAATATTATTTCAAAATAAGAAACAAAGTCATATTTAAGGTCAAACTCAACTGCCCATTTCACCATTCTGCTTGCCGTTCTGTTTCTCTTCGCATTTCACTCTGCCCCTACTCTTAGGCATATGCAAAGAATGGATTTCCCCAGATCAGAGAGGTAGTTCATTAACATTTTATTAGAGTGTACTGACTTATATAAATGAGTGAATACTGAGATGTCAACAAAATAAAAAAGTAGCATATTTGCCAACTTTCAATAAATAACCATAGTAATGATAATTTTTTTTTTTTTTTTGTCTTTTTCCGTGTCCGGCAACGGATCGCAACCCTCAGTGTTGCCCCCGCACCGGACCGGGGACCGGCAACGGGATTGCAACCCTCGGTGCTGCTCCCGCGCCTCGCTCAGCCAGTGAGCGGGAACCGGTCTGTATGTGGGATCCGAACCCTCGGGCGGGAGCGCCGCCAGGCTTCCCAAGCAGCGCACTTATCCAGTGTGCCACCGGGCCGGCCCGTAATGATAATTTTTTAAAAAATCAACACAATAAATGTTTATTACAGGCTGGCTGGTTAGCCGAGTTGGTTAGAACGTGGTGCTGGTAACACCAATGTTAAGGGTTCAGATCCCTATACTGACCAGCCGCAAAAAATAAAAATAAATATTTATTTTGTGCTGGGTAATGTTAGAAACATTGTGTGTGTATTATTTAATTTCATTCTCGCAGCAGCTCTGTGAGGTAAAGTCTATTTTTTTTTTTTTTTTTTTTTTTTTTACAGAAGAGGAAGCAGGCATAGAGAGGTTAAATAATTCACTTAAGGCCACACAGCTAAGTGTGACATTCAGACTTGAACCCTTGCAGTCTGGTCCCAGAACTTGTGCACCATGCTACCAAATGAAGGTATCTAAGTATGTTCTCTGATTAAAAACAGTTGTTCATTCAACAGATACTTATCAAATACCTTCTATAAACCATTCATTGGTTTAATAAATATATACTGAACATCTACTATATGTCAGGCACTGGGGGATACAGTAGTAAACCAAATAGACAAAAATCTTTGCCCTCACAGGCTTAAATTCTGGTGAGGAAGACAGGCTATAAGAAAGAAAAAAATTTAAATGTACATATGCAGTGTTGGATAGTGTTAAGTGTCAAGAAGAAAAAATAAAACAGGGAAGAGGATGTGAAAGGTTGGGGACAAGGTTGAAGTTTTAGATAGGGTAGTCAGGATGGCCTCAACAGAACGATGACTTTGGAGTAAAGACCTGAAGGAAATGGAGTTGCTCCATGCAGATTGGGAGAGAAGAATCAGGAACAAGGAAGCCTGTGTGGTTGGACAGGATGAGCAGAGGAGGGAATGCAGTAGACTCTGAGCGGTAACAGGAATCAGACTGAGTACAGTTTTACATAAGGACTGCTACTGTGAGTGAGATGGGAGGCTATTAGAATTTTGAGCAGAGAAGCAACATAACTTTACTTATATTCTACTAGGTTCACTCAGGGCTACTGTGTTGAGAATAGACTAAAGCGGGATTTCTCAATGCTGTTGGCCTTTTGGGCAGGACAGTTCTTTGTTGCGGGGGCCTGTTGTGTACATCCTTGGATGCGTAGCAGCATGGGTGGCCTCTGCCACTAGGTGCCAGCAGAACTCCCTTCCCCAGTTGTGACAACCAGAAATGTCTCCAGACATTGCCCACGTGGCATAATCACCCTGTTGAGAACAACTAAAAGAGGCAAGAGAAGAAGGGAAACCGTCAGGAGACCACTGCAATATTCTAATTTAGAAATAATAGTGGTTTGTTACCAGAATGGTAGCAGTGGATACAGTGAGAAGTGATTGGGTTCTGGCTATATTTCCAAGTAGAGCTAGCAGGTTTTGCTGAACAGTTGGATGTGGGAAATAAGAGGGGAAACAAGGTTGACTCGTTTGGCTTTTGGCATGAGCACCTGGTAGAGTGGAGTTGCAGTCAACTATGATAGGACAGCCTGAAGGAGGTTTGGGAGTCAGGAGGAAGATCAGGTGCTTGGTTTTGGATAAACAAGTCTGAGAATTCAGGGGCGAGTTCTCAGCTGGAGATACTTCAGAGAGTCAGTAGTGCAGATGTATTTAAAGTGGTGAGACTGGTTGAGGTTAGCAAGCAAACAAGCAGATGAAGACAAGATGTCTAAAGATTGAGTGCTGGGTCTCTTTAGTGTTTACAATTAGAGATGAGAGAAACTAGGTGGAAGAGGTCAAGAAGGAGCAATGCGAGGTGGAAGGAAGGAGGAGACTGGAGGAGAATCCAAGCGAGGAGGAAGAGGAAATCAGCTGTGTCATGTGCTGCAGGTCGGTGTGAGGAATATTGGCAACAGATGAAGGGGCTAAGTGAAGTGGAAGGCGCTGATGGTTCTTACGAGAACATTCTGAGAATTGGAGCGACAACCTGATTGGAGCAGAGTGGAGAACTGGACAGAGGAGTTAGAAATACCAAGTATAGACTGCTATTTTTCTTTTTTTTAAAATATACAAAAGGATTCACTGAAGAGTTTCTTTAAATTTGCCTTCCCTCTAGTATAAAAATCCTTCAAAGATCGTGAACTACTTAAAAGATAGGCTGAGGAGTAAAGAAACGTAAAGCTAAAGTGTTAGAACCAGGGCACTTGAAGATAGCTCATAATTGAAAATAAAGCATGTTTTACTAGGCTCTTAGTATCCTGGGGGAGATCCTCTGTATCTCAGGAAATCACTTCCATCAGATCGAGCCAACACAGGTATCCCCGTGACACAGCCTGTGCTCTCCTGAGGTTTCCAGGCTGCTTGCTCAGAACAGAGGAAAGAGCCTGGGCTCCGAGGTCAGGCAGATCAGGTGTGAACACCCAGCTCTGCCACTACCTGTGGGCCTGAGCCAATTGCAGGAGCTCTCAGAGTCTACTCGGATCGCTTATAAAATGGGAGAAATAATATCTGCAATGTTGGATTGTTGTGTTTGAGAAAATGTGTCAAGCACCTAGCAAATGTTTATTATATGTAAGTACTGCTATTGATAACTATTACTATAGCTAACACCTATGGTGCTTACTATATGCTAAAAGCTTTACATATATTAACTTATTTAATCTTGAACCCTGTGAGGTAGGTGCTATATTGTTGCCCCTTTTACAGATGAGGAAACCAAGGCACAGAGTGATATTAGGAAGAGTACACAGGAGCATATCATACATCTGAGGAACAATAAAGTACTAATCTATATGGAAAAAGTAATTACATTTAAAATAGGATAAGAAATAATTTTTAAAGGAACTCTGTATTGTGTGTGTACATGTTTAGTTTGTCTTTTAAATAAACAGTGATTTGGAAAAACTTTAATCCAGCTGTGAGTTACTGGAAATATACTAGATTAGAGCATGGACTTTGAAGTTAAATAGACCCATCTGTGATTGGACTCCATCTCTGCCACTTAAGAACTCTGTGATCTGGGGCAAGTTACTTAAAAATGCCTGAGCCTCTGCATCTGGAAATGGGCGAGAGTGCAGTGAAAAGAGCAGTGAGGGCCGATGTGATGCTTCAGTAAGATGGTGTTGCGTAAGCACCTGCCGTAGTGCCTGGCGTGTAGGTGTACTCAGATTGCTCCCTCTCCCTTTCTCCCCTTTTCCTCCTAAACTTGAGCATACTGGATATGTTTACATTGAGTCAGTCCTCTTGTGCCTTATCCATGTCACCTTACATAACAAGGAATGTTTATTAGAAATGCCACCATACAACATAATAAATTGCTGTAGAATATATTCTCTGTACCTTGTTCTGAATTTCTTTCTAACTTTATATCATAACCCTTTCTTTTCTTTGGAGAGGTCAACCGGAAGAGTTGAGGCAGTCTTCTCTCTGACTAATCACTAAAACCTCCCTGAAGAAACTAGGATTGCCTCAGCACTTCACTGAAGTTTCTGTTGTTCTTTAGGTGGGGAGGGCTGCCGTTCAGTCTATTTCATGCAGTTCTTTCCAGGCACAGGAAGCCTTTGCTTTGCACACGTGCGCGTGTGAATGTGTAAATGTAACATGTAGCTTGTTATCCTTTTATCCTTAACCAAAAACCTCAGGTATAACATGTTTGGACACTTCAAGTTCTGCATTACTTTATTTGGTGGATACGTTTTATTTAAGGATCCACTATCAATTAATCAGGCTCTTGGCATTTTATGTACATTATTTGGCATTCTCGCATATACCCACTTTAAACTTAGTGAACAGGAAGGAAGTAAGAGTAAACTGGTACAACGTCCTTAATAAGGTTTCTGTGGAGAAAAGAAAGTTGCCCCAAGAAGATAAAAAGTGTTGATAAGTGTGCTCATTATTTAAAAAAAAAAAAAATTAAAGTGCAAAATTCATTGAATGATTTGCAAGAAATAACGCAAAGAGAATGTTGTTGATAAATGACTTTTTTTGTCCTTTTTAAAAAAAAAAAAACATTTCTCTAAAACCAAAATGGTTCCTCTTTTCAAAGATGATTGTGTGAATTATATAGGATGGTTTGGTTACACAAAATTTAATGTTCTGTAATAATGACAAAGGAATTAGTACTACTATACCACAAATGTGTTGTGGGTTTTCAGTGTTCAATTTTTTTTTTTTTGTGATCGGTAAGGGGATCGCAACTCTTGGCTTGGTGTCGTCCGCACCACGCTCAGCCAGTGAGCACACCGGTCAACCCTATATAGGATCTGAACCCCGCGGCGGGAGTGCCGCTGCGCACCCTAGCGCTGCACTCTCCCAAGTGCGCCACGGGGCCGGCCCTTCAGTGTTCATATTCTAAGAAAGGACACATATGGGATTCCTCTGCTCGCTAGTAGGTTGTTTCCCAATGTAAGATTAATTATAATTTTGATCAGAGTGTTCACGTCAGAATTTAGCTATAGTATTTCTATTTTAGTTGATTTAGTTTAACTTTCTGATTATTTGTAGAAATGAATTCATGAAGTATCATAGACAAGATGACCATAACACAAAATCCGGTTCTAAAAGTACTGTTTTTCTAGTAGAAAATTGATGTAAGAAGTCATATGTTATAAAAAAGAAAAAACTACAGCTTTTATAGGTCTTATTTTTATGCTTTCAGTGAACCATAGAAGCTATATGTGAAGTTAAAAAACAAAATAGCCCCATGTTTAAATGGCTCACAGAAAAGACTGTAGATGGACTTGACCAGGTTTGCTTAGCCTGGTAACTGCTATTCCGGCCATTCTGAGCATTACATATTGGTAATTTCTTAATTACCACCTCCTGCTACCACTCCTTCCCTGCTATATTTGAGGCATGTGTGGAGCTTTCTGTGGCACTGAAGGATTTGGAGTGAACTACGTCCAGCCTATCTGAAGTGGCCGAGGGAAACTAGTGTGGGAAGTCAGTGCAAAAGCTGTCCAAACACTAGGCAGAAACTTGGTGAAAGTATAAGGGAAGATTTGAAAGAGAAATAGAAAAATAGTTAATATTTAACTATTTTCATGAGTTTTTAAAGGGGCAATTTAAAAAAATTGAGTTATAAGAGGAAATACATCATTTTTACTTAAAGAAATACAGTGCCACATATTCAATTGCAAAATGTATTTCTGCCTCCCACCTTCTTGACATTTGAACATTAAAAGCAGTTGTTGATGATCTTATAAATTGACTGAGACAGATCATTCCTATTGTAGTAAATCTTTTTCTAAATGTTATTTATAAACTTTAAGGGAGAAAACAACTCTTAAGAGGACAAACAGCTATGTGTACAAAACACACCTTTCATGTAAATGATGGTAATTTTATGTTGTGTTTTTCACCACAATAAAAAAAAGTATACACACGCACACCTGTTTTGGATTTTTAGAATTTTTTTCCCTGGCTTGTTTGAAATGTAAAACCTCACTGAAAATCTACTTTGAAGAGTTTCAATTTGTCAGTCTGTTCTGTAATTAGTATTTGTGGTTTCCTGGTTTTGTTTTAAATATTCTTTGGTTCTTCTCAGTTTACAAAGATATATTTTATTGTGCTAAGAAGTATGGATCAGTTTATTTTTACCAGATAAGCCTCGAGTATTACACTTGTTTAAGAAACATTTTCTGTGTATGTTTAAATGAATATAAAATTTTCTCTGAAAAAGCTGGAGAAAAGTGTTTCAGCACAGTGAGGATTATTTGACTTCTGTGCACTGAGAACAGCGGGTTGATTTGTGCCATGTACAAATTCTTAACTGTAAACAAAACTTGGTGGCAGGGGGGTGTAAAGATAAATATGACAATAGGAATGCAGTGGGAAGGTCAGAGCAAGACAAGGTGGGGGCCCATGTATATAAAGGAATAAAGTATGTACTGAAGTATGTAGTACAACTAGAGTCTGATAAACTTCTTTTTTTGCCCTGAAAACAATCATCCCACTGGAAAGAAAATTCTTGGAAAAAAATCTGCCGGATGACCAGGACCAAGCACACAGACAAACCATGTTCAGTGTGTTGGAAGAAAACATGCTGTCCTTTTTTTTTTTTTAACTTTTTTTGTTTTTGTTTTTGGCAGCTGGCCATGCTGTCCTTTTGTTACCAGTGTAACTGGACTTATTTTTTTATCCTGTGTTAAATGACTATTATTTTGCCTATTAAAAATAAAGAAAACCTCTTGCTTTGGCTTGTGTATCGTGTATTAGAGCCAGTGGAAGGATAGCATCTGTATGTACATGCATGGTAGTGCTGGCTTGTCCAGCTCCCAAATGTGCAGAATCTCATGAAGGAGAATTCCAGCTCCCTTTAAAATCACATAAAGGAGAAATATTTCTCTGAAATGAAGCAAGCTTTCTCCTGTTTCATTTTTTATATTTCTTTAACCTCGCTCTTTTAAAACCATTAATGTCTTATCTTTTTAAAAATTTATTTCAAAGCAGCGGCATTAATGAAGCATTGCACGTTCCCTCCATTGGTAAATAGTTGTTGGGTGAATGAATATGCAGAATCGCCAAAAGTGAAAGTCTGATTAAAAGAATGGAGACCAGCTTTAATAAAGCTGTTTTTGTATTTCTGTTCCCAGACTTAAACTGGATTATCTCTGCTAATATCATGGATACAATGATAATTTCATTAACTCTAACAAAGATTTGTTGAGGATGTACTATGTGCCAGGCACCATGGCTATAAAGACAATCCTTTTATGCAGACAGTCCTATGTTCCCTATGATCTTAAGGAGCATTTGTCTAACAGAAGTGATAGGCACCAATTAAACAAAAACAAAGGGAGTTTATTGTTACAAACTCAGATAAATGCTACAGGGAACATAGTTCTCTGAGAGCATATAACAAAAGAATCTGGCCCAAGCTTGGCAGTTAGGGAGGGTGTCTGTGAAGAAAGGTTGACTGAGCTAAAATATGGATATATAGAAGTTAGCTAGGAAAAGGGAGGGAATTGCATTCTCGAAAGAGGGAATTGCACCTATAAAGGCCCATTTGTTGGAGAAATCATGATGAGTTTAAAGGACTGCAAAAAGGATGGAGTCTAGAGACTAAATTTGGGGGTAGGGAGATATGGTATGACATGAGCCTGGAGTGGTGGGCAGGCCTCAGACCATAGAATACCTGCAGGCTATGCTAAGAATCTTTAGTAAGAGCAAGGAGGAGTGTTGTGAGCTTTGTCATAGTCAACCACCTTGTTTTGAAATAAGTGGAGAAGAACCAGTGAGATGCTAGGAGACCAGTAGGGAGACAACTGGAGTAAGAGATGGTGGTAGCTTAAAAGGGTAGTGGTGGTGAAATAAGTGAATATATTCAAGAGAATTTAGTAGATGGACTCGACTGGTGTATTAATCCGTTTGTGTTGCTATAACAGAATTACCTGAGACTGGGTAATTTATAAAGAAGAGAGGTTTATTTGGCTTACGATTCTGGGACAGCTGCATCTGGCACGGGCCTCAGGCTGCTTCTACTCATGGCAGACAGTGGCAGGCAGCCGGTCAGTACAAGCAGATCACATGGCGAGAGGAAGCAAGAGAGAGAGAGAGGAGCCAGGGTCTTTTTAAGCAACGAGCTCTCGCGGGAACTAATAGAGCGAGAACTCACTCATTAATCCCTCCTCCCCCAGGGAGAGCATTAATCCATTCATGAGGGATCTGCCCCCATGACTCAATCAGTTTCCAACACTGCCACATTAGAGATCAAATTTCCACATGAGTTTCGGAGGGGGCAGCACATCCAAACTCCATCAACTGGAGATGGATTGGAAATGGAGGGCGTGGGAAGGGGTGAAGTCAAAAATGACACCCAGGTGCCTGATTTGGCCCTCTGCTCAGAAGCAGGCAAGACAGCACCATCCAATGTGCTAGGCAGGAGCTGAGGGCAGCCGCCCTCTCTGCTCAGAAGCAGGCAAGAGAGCATGCTGAAAACACCATTTTGTGTGGATGGCACACTAAAGCCACTGCCACAGCCATGGTTGCCACAAAAGCGGCTCAATGCCACAGCAGTAGCCACAGCCTCCATGTAGGCAGCCCACCAGACACTCAACTGCATTGACACAAGGAGAGTCACCAATGGAGACTGGAAAAAGAAGAGGACGTCTCTCTTCAAAGGTGCCTGGTTTGCACAGCTTGATAGGGAATTGGTACTGCTCTGAGACAGGAAACAGCAGAAGGGGACTGTGTTGGGAGTGGGGTGGGAAGGAGGAAGACTGAATACATACAAGGCCATCTTGATATTGAGACATCCAATTAAAGATGTTAATCACATAATCAGATATAGAGGTCTAGAACTCAGGAAGTTTTTGAGTTGGAGTGGAGATAAAACTTGGGGAGTTATTGGGGTACATCTGATAGAGATGAAAACACAGACCAGCATGAGCTTGCCTGAGAAGATAGCATAAAGCCAAAAGACAGTCTACAACTGAAATGAACCCTGAGGATCTCCAGCACGTAATGGCAGAGGAAAGTAATTCTGTAAAGGAAACCGAGAAGGAACAGTCAAAGAGGTGGGAGGAAAACAGGGACAATGATAGAATGGGAGAGAGAGGTGGACAAATGACAATATTGCTGAGAGGTCAAGTTAGTAGACAAAAAAAATTGGGTTTATTTTAAAAGAGGGAAGGAAGAACCTGCCAAGAAAAAGGCTAGTCTCAGTCTGGAAGCTAGTGTGGCACAAGGGAACAGGTCCCGCTTTGACATCAGGGTTGTGACTCCCAGTCCTGACTCTGCTGTTAACTAGCACAGCCATTGGCAAGCCTTTGGTCAAGTTGCTAGACTCTTACTTCCCAGTTTCTTCGTCTATAAAACAAGGGCCTCAATCCAGATGATTTCCAAGGGAACTTCCAGCTCTGAAATTCCCTGATGCTGCTTTTTCAGATTAAAATTATATTTTCTCATTTGCTTATATTAACAGATTTGATTAAATTAGTTAGATTTTGTTTGGCCCTTATAAGATCTATCTCCTCATTCATGTGCATTTCTTTACTCACAGATTCTGTTTTTAGAAAGTTTATGCAAAACGGCTGACCAGATAGCTCAGCTGATTAGGGTGTGGTCTTATAACACCACTGTCAAGGGTTCACGTCCCCTTACCAGCCAGCCCCCTTCCCTCCCCCCAAAAAAGAAAACGTGTATGCAAAACATTAAATGTGATTTATTTTCATATTACTTTGTTATGTTAGAAGACATGATTTCTTCTGGTTTATCAAAGTTGCTTTATACTTTATATGAAATCATTAGGAGATGAATTATTGCCAATTCACTGAATCATGTATGGGTATTTGGGAATGTTTTTGCTAGCTCTTTTTAATTAGGAAGACAGCACATCACCCAAACCATAGTAATTCATATTTTTCTAGTTAACTAAAAATATCTCATAAATACTATGTATGCCAGAGAACAAACACGCATATTTGTGTAACCAACCAGAACTATGCATTTCTGAATTTAAAATTTTATTAATTACCCATAAGATATTTTTTAAATCAAATGATCTGTATCAACCACATGTCATTTTCTTTTTCCTGTTTGTCTTATTCTCCCACAAAAATGTCAGTTTCCTATTTTCTCAATTCCCCTTTTCTCAGTTTAAAATTAGAGCGAACAGTTTGGTGCAGGAAAGGGACGGGTGTGCCTCAACCCAGTAGGTGGGAGGCTCAAAATCAGTCAGTCGAGATCTACTGGAATCTCCAAAACTAGGAATTAATTCCTAAAGGAATGATCAGGCTCTCCAAGTCTTTCTCTGCCTGGGTTTTAAAAGCAAGACTAGCCTTTTTGGATTGGAGTTCTTAGAGAATTATGGAGTGATTCATTGACCATATCTGTTAGAATTGTAATGTTTAAAGCAATTTAACAATTATATAGGGGAAAAGCAATGGGCCAGCTTCAGTTTTAATGAAGTGGCTCCGTAAGGAAGTGCTAAGAGAGATGGGTGCACAGTGCAGTCAGTGGACAGGAGCTGATTCCGGCTAGAAGGACTGAGCCTTTTTGAGAGGCAGCCTGATTCCTGAAAAAGAACATTGGGTTGGAAATCAGGAAGCCTAAGCTAGTCTTAGCTCTGCCACTAACTTGCTGTGTGACCTCGGGTCCAACTCAGCACCTGGCTCACTGTAGGTACTCAGTCAACATTGATTTGAACAAATGAACTAATTCAAAGAAGTGTCTCCCGAAATTGCTTTTTACCGATCTAGCCAACAAGTGCAGCATCTTGGATGGAGGTACCAGAGATCACATCACCTTTGGCTTTCTGCTGCAGACCCACATGGAGAATTGCACATGGTGCAACCAGAATCTTTAAGGCTAGATAGGCCTTTGCACTAGAAGCTTTAAAATGCAATATCTGAGACTGGCCAGTTAGCTCAGTTGGTTAGAGCACAACCTTGTAAAACCAAGGTCACAGATTCAGATCTCTGAACCAGCCACCCACCAAATAAATAAATAAAATACAATGTCTGGCTTTGAAGAGGGCATATAACACAAATAATTTACTGTGCATTGATCTGACTAATAGAAAATAAACGATAACTCTTAAATCATCTTCCTCTGAGTGTGATGTGTGTAGGTTAACATGTAAATTGGTCAGTGTTAAAATATATGTTACTTTAAGCCTTCCAGATCCCATGAAAATGTCTGAAAAGAAACTTTGAAAAATGAGTACAGGGTTATTTGTTGCAGCATTTCTTAATACCATACGAGTGGAAACAACCTAATGGTTCATCAATAGTTAAATAAAATATGGCACATCATTCATACAATGGAATACTATGTAGCTGTAAAAAAATAAAATGTTTTGCTGACATAGAATAATCTCCAAGATGTATTGTGAAATGAAAAAAACAAAGATGCTGAACAGTGTATTGTATAGTACCATGTGTAAAAAGGGTGAAAGAGAATATGTATTTGCTTGAATGTACATAAAAGCATCTCTGGAAGATACGTAAGAAACTGATAACAGGACTATCCGGTTAGCTCACTTGGTTAGAGCATAATGCTGATAACAGTACGGGCCAGCTGCCAAAGCTGAGCAACAACAACAAAAAAAGAAACAACACTGACAATGGCATACTGGGAGGATGGGTGGGAAGAAGACTTTGCATTGCATTCTATTTTGTATTCTTTACATTTTAAACTATGTGAATGTATTACTTGGTCCAAAATAAACATAAAAAGAAAGAAACCATGCACACAAAAAAAGCAAAAATGCTGTAAGGCATAGTTGGTTTCCTAACAGACTTTGCATTGCATTCTATTTTGTATTCTTTACATTTTAAACTATGTGAATGTATTACTTAGTCCAAAATAAACATAAAAAGAAAGAAACCATGCACACAAAAAAAGCAAAAATGCTGTAAGGCATAGTTGGTTTCCTAACGAAACACCCATTCCTATTCGTTCACCTCTGCTCCAGAGGCTGGGAATGCTAAGTTCTCCTTTTACCTTGTTCCCTCGTCATTAGGTGTGGTCATATATAACACCTCACCAGTGAAACATAATTGGAAGTCTGCTGAGGATTTCTGGAGAAGTTTTTGCTTTCCTGATAAAAGGCAGGGATGTGGCTGGTACCGCCTGTTCCTGCTTCCATCCTGCCCTGAATGTAGCTGTTAATGTCTAGGGTTGTGCTAATCAGCTTATGTCTGTAAAGCAGAGGTGAAGAGAACCTGATATGAAAGTGTTGAGCTGCTGAAGCAATGCCATCAGATGCCTATCTCCAGACTTCTTGTTCTAGGTAAAAAGTAAACACCATTTGGTTAAGCAACTTTAACTTATTACTTGCAGCTACAAGCATGCCAGTGAGCATTTGGGGGCATAAAGGGGCAAGAATGGAGGATTTGCTCTGTTAGACTTTATAACCCAGGAAGTAACAACTCAATGAAGCTGGTCAAAAACATAAATAGACTAGTAGCTAGCCTGACCCCAGCCATCCTTCCATTCCATACAGCACCGAAGCCCAGGAAGGAGGGTATGTGGGACAGAGGCAGTGGTCTGTTGGCATGTGGACCCACTGAGGGAGTCTGAACCTGGAGGTGGGGTGAATAAGCCAGTTCCAACCAGGAGCAAACTTTCCAACCAAGTGAGAGGTGGCCTACATTGCCCGCTTCTGGACTCTGTAATCCCTGACTTTGGTCATCCCCAGTTACCTAGTACAGTTATGTGTTACTTAACGATGGGGATAACGTTCTGAGAAATGTGTTGTTGTGCTACTTCAGAGCTGTGTGAACATCATAGAGTGTACTTACACAAACCTAGATGGTATTGCTTACTTAACACCTAGGCTATGTGGTCTAGCCTATGGCTTCTAGGCTACAAACCTATATAGCATGCTATTGTACTGAATATTGTAGGCAATTGTAATACAACCGTATTTGTGCATCTAAAGCATACCTTAACAAAGAAAAGTAAATTTTCAGCTTCATTATAATCTGATAGGACCACCGTCACATATGTGGTCCATCATGGACCAAAACGTTGATATGTGGCACATGACTGTTGCCTCCATGCCTCAGCCACAGTCATGCACCTATTCAGTCACCTCCTAATCCCCAGTAGTTCCCTCAGTTCTGCTACAAGTTGAATCTGTAGATAAAGAAAAGCACTATCACCAATGATTTCAAGGTCATGCTTAAGTCTTGGAACTGAGCATCAATGTGAAAATGTTACTTTACTTCTAAAATCAATGATTTCAAGGTCATGCTTAAGTCTTGGAACTGAGCATCAATGTGAAAATGTTACTTTATTTCTAAAGTAACATTTTTTTTTTTTTAAAGATGACCGGTAAGGGGATCTTAACCCTTGACTTGGTATTGTCAGCACCACACTCACCCAGTGAGCCAACCGGCCATCCCTATATG
>NW_007729815.1:180125-182615 GCF_000696425.1 Galeopterus variegatus | reverse complement strand
CAGCACCACACTCACCCAGTGAGCCAACCGGCCATCCCTATATGGGATCCGAACCCGTGGCGTTGGTGTCATCAGCACCGCACTCTCCCGAGTGAGCCACGGGCCGGCCCCTAAAGTAACATTTTTTATTAAAGATTTAAAATTTTTCTGTATGCTATTCTGAGAGCCCTACTTCTTTTCTAATTTGAAGAATTTTTCCATTGCACAAGTTAGAAGGAATGTAGTTTGCTACCCTCCAGCCTATGAAAAGGAGGCCAGTCTTCTCCCACGTCTACCTTTTAGACAGAGTATTGATTCAGAGGGAACAGACAGGGATTCTGGGCTAACAAATGTACAGTCACAAGATAGAGAAAGTAGGAAAGCCATGTTTGCACTGTAGTTGTAGCAAATGTCTTTGTGGAAGAAAAATTCAGGTTGAGTTTAAGAGTATAACTTTTAAAAATGTAAGATTTGTGATTGTAATATAAACAGAAATCACTTTAACAGTGAATACAACCATCTATGTGACAGGGATAGAAAATTAATCTTTATCCTTGGAAATTTGATGAAGTATTTGTAATTAGGGATATGTGTGATATTGCCACTTGCTAATTAATTCTGAATTAATTTTCATGTTGAAATTCTCTGGGTGAGCGAGGATTATATAAGGAGAAAAGAAAGAGCCTTTATTAAGGTAAGTAGAATCTCATTTTGCTGAATAAAATCGTTATAGTTGTAGTTATAACAGGATTGTTTCTATAGCTTGGCTTATAGTGATATTGCCACTTGCTAATTAATTCTGAATTAATTTTCATGTTGAAATTCTCTGGGTGAGCGAGGATTATATAAGGAGAAAAGAAAGAGCCTTTATTAAGGTAAGTAGAATCTCATTTTGCTGAATAAAATCATTATAGTTGTAGTTATAACAGGATTGTTTCTATAGCTCGGCTTATGGCCCATAAGCACTCTGCTTTGCTAATAAGAAACAGTACTGCTTTGCAGAGATTTTTCTTTAATGAATGTGTTTCCTTAAGTGGTTTCCTTGACCTTTCTCCTCCTAACCCCTCACTTTTAATATTCTGCAAACCATGATCCTGACCTCTACTCTTTCTTTATTCTCATAGTAGCTCCATGAGAGCAGAAAGCTTGTCTAGTTGAGTAAAACATTGTTGGGCACATATCAGACACTGTCTTTAACCATCATCTGTAAACTGATCATTCTTAAAATCATGTCTTTACTTCCATGCTCTTGTCCCTAGTATTGTGGATCCAAACCCATTGACCTTGGTGTTATAAGGCTGTGCTCTTTATCACTGTTATTTCAGGGAAACATAGTCCCATGAAAAAAGCAGTTTACTCCAGCTTGCAATTCAATCACAGAGAGCTTTTCCTTGAGATGAACATAAATATTTTGGTGTGCAGGAGTGCTTATGTTATGTGTACTTCCCGTTTTATCATACAGAATACCAAAACGTTTTAACTGTTGAGCACCTAGTAAAGAAGTATAATACAGTGACTGCCAGTACAGCTGGTGTCATGGCCTTGATTAACACTGGGTAACAGCAGTCTTACCCACCATTGCTTTTGCATCATCAGTGCAAAAGTCAACCAGTGGAAAAAGCAAGTAAAGGGTTAGGATGATGAAAAGAATTTTGACCCCAGGAAAACATTGCAGGGGGTCCTTTGACCACACTGGGAGAAGAGCTGTGCTAGGCTTTCTAGATGTCAGAGTAAACAAGACAACAAAGTCCTGCCCCTTTGGAGCTTAAGCTCTAGTGAGGGAAGACAAACATGCAACAAGCACAGAAGTAATCAAGGTCATTTCAGAGCTTGATCAATCCCCTGAAGAGAGTAAACAAGGGAATGTGATAGTCATGGGAGTTAGGATCTTGTTTGTTTCTGTTCACCTTTGTATCCCCAGCACTGGCACATAGTATGTGTTCAGTGAATATCTGTTGAATGACTGAATGATTAAATGAGTGGCTTAACTGGACACATGAAAATAGACATATCAGCATAGTGAAAAATTTATTCATTCATTTGGTCTTTTATTCACTATTCCACAAATATTTATTGAGCACTAATTATGTCTGGCACTCTATTAGATGCTAGGAACACAAAAATACACGGTGAAGCAATGTAACCAACAAATTAGTTGGGAAGCAACTTTCCCAACTAATTACACTCAAAGAAATAGTCCTTTACTCAGTCAGTAGCAGTTTATCCAGCACACTGTACTATACCCAGAAAAGTGGAAAGAAATGGAAGACAGTTCCTTTAATCACACAGCTCTCAATTTAAAGGCCAAAGAACATAAACACATAGCCAAATACTAAAATGTTATGGAATGGCATATATATGAACAAGAAAATATTAACATCCCACGAACAGTACCAAAATGCTGCAGCACTCTGGGTAATCAAGTGATTACTCATGGTAGCTTAGAGTTTTCATCAGCTTTGTTAGTCACTCTCTTTCTCTTTTTTTTTTTTTTAATAAAAATGACTTACA
>NW_007729815.1:178235-179139 GCF_000696425.1 Galeopterus variegatus | reverse complement strand
CCCAGTGCTCTTGAGGCATGTGTTAGACATGTCCTCTGTTGAAGTCCTTGTGACAACGTCAGGGGCTTGGTTCTTATCAAACATTTAAACACTTTCAGTTTTGCATTCACAGAGGGGATATTCTTGTGAACTTGAGGGGTATGTGCTTTTTCTAATCAAGCATCTTTATTACCTCTCTTTCCCAATATGGATGTCTTGTTGCATTTTTAATTCTGGCAGCAATATGCAGTTTATGAGGGTGCTGAGGATCTCCACCTTATTTTTCATGATCTGCAGGTGAAGGCTGAAACACTTTATCTGGAATTCTTGACCTGGTAAATTTGTGATGAATCCAGTCTGTAGAAATGAGAGACTCCACACTTTTTGTCACCGTCTGTAGTCTGCCTGGGGTCCTCTGAACTACTGAGTGAAAAATCCCTGCCATAAGCATAGTGATTTTTCTCTTTAGAGGCAGCACCCGCTGAATGTTCCGACTGAACTTCCTCGTCTTTCTTTTAAGAACCCAGTTCTTTTCCCTCTAACGCCTCTTCCCAATTTGCAATTATATATTTACTTGATTCTTGTACTTCTCCTTTACTACACTGCAAACTTGAAAAAGGCAGGGATTGTGTATGTTTTGATCAGGCTATATTTCAAATGCTTTGCACTGCTCAATAAATATTTATTAAATATATGTATTAAGGGTCAGAGCCAAATTCCTGCCTAATATATTTGGATACCTGACCAAGAGGATTGTAGTGCACTCCTGATGTGACTGGTCACACAGGATTTATCTTTCCACATTGAGGTAAATGACTGTTTTCATTTTGGCTGGGCAAAGTTCTGGTCTAGAATCTAGTTTACTTTTTTTTTTTTTTCCTTTTTGTCTTTTTTCGTGTCCGGCAACGGGATCACAACCCTCAGT
>NW_007729815.1:176461-177980 GCF_000696425.1 Galeopterus variegatus | reverse complement strand
AGCGCCGCCGCGCTTCCCAAGCGGCGCACTTATCCAGTGCGCCACCGGGCCGGCCCCTAGTTTACTTTTTTTTTTAACTTTATTATAGCTGATAAAGACTGTAGCTTACTTTTAAAAATAGACTACAATTTACTTTTTCAAATTACTCTATTGATTTTTGTTCATATTTTTACATGGTGTATTTGAATTTATATCTTTCAATAACTTAAAAGTGATGAGGACACTTTTAAGTAAGGTGATGAGAGAGAAACATTTAGCTTTACCAAGATTTTTAAAGTGGATGACAGCCTATAAGCTTGAAAACAAAACCATAGTTAGTGTTATTTTCTGGTTGTTAGGTAGAGCCACTGCTACCTTTGGTTTCCTAAATCTAAACATATTTATAGAAATACTTCTTCGGTCATCTTATAACCAAAGCAAGCCCCTTGTAAGTATTTAACATTATATTTTAGAGCTAGACCATTAGCTCAGCTGGTTAGAGAGCAGTGTTGATTATACCAAAGTCAAGGATTCGGTTCCCATACCAGCCAGCCAAAAAAAAAAAATTTACATTTTAGTTCGTGGAATTCCCTGTAATAGGAAAGATCTTGAGAGTAAGAAAGATATAAAATATGTAGTCAAGTTTTACATTTTAGTTTATGGAATTCCCTGTAATAGGAAAGATCTTGAGAGTAAGAAAGATATAAAATATGTAGTCAAGTCATACACATTTTAAACATTCAGAAATGCTGCTTATTAGAACTTGAATTCATTTTCAGATTTTTCTGAGAGGTTTAAAGGGCTCTGCCACCACAATGACTACTTAGAAAACTAGGGAGGGAACTGTTAAAAGGAAGGAATGAGTAACGTCTGAAGGTCAGAGCACTAAAATCCTGGTGACTTAGCAAGTTGTGACACATGGGTTTTCCCTCTAAAAAACAAAACAAAAAACATTTTGTGCTGATTTCTCATTTTGGCCCTATAATTGTGCCTGTCTTTCATTCCTTCCTCTTAAGGGTAAAGAAAGCTGCAGTCCCTAAACATGTGAACTGAAAACGTTGGAGAGGGCAGCAACACTGAAAGCGGGTAAGTGTAGACAGAGCTGGTGCAGGAGGAGTCTGGGTCCTCTTGCTGCCCCATCATTTTCCTCTCATGTTTGTACTCTTTGCCTTCATTTCCTATCATTTTACATTTTTTCTTAGCCTTTTCCACCACCCCTTTTTCCTTCTATCACATCTTTACATGAAGCCCACAAGTGAAAGCACTGATGAGCACTTCAACTTTTACAAAAAACAAGACCCCCGTGGCCACTGCAATATAATATAAAGCAAATTCCTTTTTCTATAAACATAACATACATACAGGTCTTTTCAACTGGTTAAAACTGTTCTTAAATAAAAATTAAATGGAATTTTTAAA
This sequence comes from Galeopterus variegatus, assembly GCF_000696425.1. Lineage (NCBI taxonomy): Eukaryota > Metazoa > Chordata > Mammalia > Dermoptera > Cynocephalidae > Galeopterus > Galeopterus variegatus. The sequence continues at coordinate 176,582 of NW_007729815.1, read as the reverse complement.
CATAAATCTGGCAAACTCATTTTAAGAGAGACCTATAAATCTGTTTTTGCAACTTTAGTTTAGCTGAGTGTGTGTGAAAACAAGTGCTCTCTTATATAGATCATGAAACTGTAAATTGCAT
>NW_007729815.1:174439-175278 GCF_000696425.1 Galeopterus variegatus | reverse complement strand
ATTTTTTTTTTGCAGCTGGCTGGTAAGGGGATCTGAACCCTTGACCTTGGTGTTGTAACACCGTGCTGTAACCAACTGAGCTAGCCTGCCAGCTCCATTTTACTTTGTTTAGCAGAAGATGTGTGCAAGGGTTCTTGTACACGGAAGTTTATCACAGCAATGTTGATAATAGCAAAAAATTGGAGAGCACCTAAATGTCCAACAGTTCTTGATCCACCAATCTGTGTGATTCCCCAGTCTTCTAGAAAGGCCTAGGATTTTTGCCTTGTACTTGTCACCTGAACCTCAGCTGGGCAGGTGAGACCCTGGAGGTCCATGGATCTCATTGGTTAACAATTGTTAGTCTTCTCTCATTTCTAAGTACTTAGTTTCTCTAGCTTTATCAACATGCTCCTTGGAACTTCCAGTTGCAATCCCTTCCACTTTCCACTGTGGTTAAATACAAGAACTGTGGCCTTTTAAAAAATATTATTATTGTTGTTGTTGTTCTTGTTGTTGTATTCCCCAGAGCTTTGCATCACCATTAAAAGGCACTTAGCAAATTTTCATTAAAAGAGTGAATACAGGAACAAGATGTTTACAATTTGCCTTGAATGTGATCAGATCTACTTCAAGCTGTAGGCTGCAATCTCTCTACAGAAAGAAATCATTCACAAGGTAATACTATGAGGAAGAAAATGACTGTGATTTATAGCATTTAGAATTTTGACCTAACAAAACAACAGTGATAGTTTGGCCATCCATTCATTCAGCAAATGTACTGAGTACCTGCAATGTACCAGGCAGTATGTAAGCCCAGGGATAGAACCACAGAATTAGAAATTTAAAAAACTAGGGCC
>NW_007729815.1:171475-173473 GCF_000696425.1 Galeopterus variegatus | reverse complement strand
AAAAAAAAAAAAAAAGAAATTTAAAAAACTGTGTGAATTGGGTTGATTAAACTACACACTTAAAGGGATTGATTTATATACTAGAATATGAGTTTCTTAATTCAGAAAGATGGATATACCTGAACTATTTATTTCCCTTTTGTGAGCATTCCCTCCTTGGGATTCAGCTACCTATGAAACTGGATAGGTTAGCAGGTTTTTTAGGAAGCATGTGATCACAGTTAAGGGGGTAGACTAGTGTACGAAGCTATTTCTTTCAAGCCATGTGAGAAAGAGAAGCAGCTTAGAGCAATCTATGGAATGTGAAGTCTGCTAAACTTATCAGGCCTTGAGACATATGAGCACGAAGCTTCAGTCACAACCCCCTTGCCCATGTTTGGGATAATTGCTAAAAGGCATGTTTAGCAAGTTTCCAGACATGTTGCTGCTACCAACAGGTATAAACTACACAAATATTATCACAAGTTGTACAATGTGAACCTCACCCTTTCTTTGTTGCAATGTTTCTGGAATTTATGACAGGAAAAGCCAGTAGTAGTGAACCAATGTAAATCTTGGCAAACAACTCTGTAACTGCCCTTTAACTTTTTTTTTCACTTTTCTCCCTTTCAAAATCTGTTTGTACCACAAGCAAACAGAAAGGACATTGTTGGGTGGGAGGGAGGTGAGGTAGGAGGGAGGGAGGGAGGTTTCAGTAATGGGCCACAATAATCAACCACATTGTATATCTACAAAAAAAAAAAAATCTGTTTGTAATTGCTGCCATGAGAAGCACATATTCAGGGCAACTTGAGTCTGTATCTCCTGGGCTGCAGCCCTCAACCTTGGTTCAAATAAACTCATTGTTTTATATATTTTGGCCTCAGTTTCTTTCTTTAGATAGACACATGGAAAGGCCTGTAAGTTTTTATGTATTTCTCCAGTGAATTAATTATTCTCATGCCAGACAATTATGATCAAATTCTTACTATTTAATTCCCCTTTTAATTATACTTCCTTTATATAAACAGAACCCTCCTTTGCAACATTTTATTCTAGACAAGCTCTAAAATAACTATTTTACAATTTTCACTTTAAAGACACATCTTACTCACTTAGATAAATCTGTCAAAAGAAAACTAAAGTGTTTATAAAGTTTAGGTCCTCAGATCACGTGGGTTTCTTTTTGAGAACTGTCCATACTGAATCCAGGCATAGAGAACGCTTTCTTTGCCTGTTTGTTAGTGGGCTCTGCCATGCAGTCAGTAATCTAGTTAAGACTGCCTATCAAGCTAAATCTTTCTGAGGGACATGTATAAATGTACATGTCTGAAAAAAGAACTGAGAACTTAATTGACAACCCAGGTTGTCTCTGGAATGACAAGGGACAGGGATTTGGGTAGGGTTTAAAGAGGTTTTGTCCTTATCTATCACGTTCCCCCTATGTTTTAACAAGGAGAATTTATGTATGTCAAAAGACAAAATTACAATAAATTTAGTTTAAAGATCTCAATTGACTTTATTGCAATTCCAGAATTGGGCAACATTTCATTCCATAAAACAGAATAAGTCTTCTAATAAGCCTGGAAGAGGAGGTTGGCTTTATAGACAGAAAAAGGGATGCAGAAAGCAGAAACAAAAAACAAAAACTGATTGGTCCTTTTAAAATTACTTTCCTTGTAAGGTGGAAACAAGACAGAACAATAGAAAAATAACTGATTGGTTAACGTTGGGTTACTTCGGGTTATGGATTAAATTGGAGGAAAGTTCATTATCATGCTGATTTAAGATTGAAATTGGCTGTTATCTCTCTCTCTTGATTTCTTGTGTCCACCTGAGAAAGGAAACTGCGGCCCGGCTTAAACAACAAAGAGCTTGTTTGAGCCAATATGAGTGACCGCAGCCCAGAAAAACACCATCAAGTTATGTTGGGAAGTGCTCCGAGGTACAAACAGAGCTTCAGCATTTTTATAAACACGAAAAGGGGAGGCAAAAGGGGAGGAGAGGGAACAACCCCCT
>NW_007729815.1:92994-171120 GCF_000696425.1 Galeopterus variegatus | reverse complement strand
TGAGCCAATATGAGTGACCGCAGCCCAGAAAAACACCATCAAGTTATGTTGGGAAGTGCTCCGAGGTACAAACAGAGCTTCAGCATTTTTATAAACACGAAAAGGGGAGGCAAAAGGGGAGGAGAGGGAACAACCCCCTTAATCGGGCTTTACATTGGTTGCCTACCATGCCATGAGTCAGTGATTGGTTAATGGTTATATCTTGTTCTTTGAACAGTTGTTAAATCCATAAGTAAAGGTCGCATGTTCATTTCAACATTCTTTAGGTTAATTTATAGCTCTATGAGCCGACACCATATTTGGACCCTAGGCCTAAGGTAGACTGTTTAACAATGTTCCAGGATGTGGAGGATGTGACTATCACCATATACCTGACCTCTCAGGGCCATGGGAATTATGCTGACTTCAGTTGCTGATGCTAGAGCAATTTTCAGTTTATGACTTGGAAAGCAGGATAACAACTTTTTTAGTTTAGTAATGTGGAACCTCAGCACAAGTGACTCGTTTTGATTTTCAGTCTGGTCTATTGGGGCCCAGTGCAGGAGCTTAGTCCAAAACAATGACCTCTTATAATTTTTATTTAACAGGTATTACTTGTCATTTTTCTAGTTAATAGCTGATGTATATGAAATATGCATATTCCCTTTAAACAAATAAATATCAAGTAAAAATTTTAAAAATCAAAGGATTTGGGGGACGATTGTACACACACACACAAACATAAATTTAACTTGTATATATGCACATATAGAGAAAGAGAGAATAACTTGAAATCAAGAAAGATACTTTCTTTTGTACAGAAATTTAAAGGGAGCCCCAAAAATCTAAGAAGTGAGCAGGTGCTAAAGCCAAGGGGCAACACAGAGCAAGCAAAACAGGATCAGACTCTATTACTGAGGACTGGCTTTAACCTCCAGGCTGCAGCATCAGCCTAACAGAATGTGGATCAGAACTAGGTGGACAAGAGACCTCGGGCAAGAAAGCAGTGGATGTGAGCAGCACTGACAGAGAACAGAACCTGGCCAGGAGGACTCCTCCCCTCCCTCCAATAGCAGGAGACTGACTTAGAGAGAAAAGCAGGGGGCGAGGGAAATCTTAAAGACTGAACATGTCTCTTTAAAGGCGACTGGGGGCTGGCCGGTTAGCTCAGTGGGTTAGAGCAGGGTGTTATAACATCAGGGTCAAGGGTTTGGATCCCCTCACTGGCCAGCCAACAGGAAAAAAAAGAGAGACTGGGTATACAGGGATCAAACCCCAAAACGTGGTGTTATCAGAAAAGTGCTATTTTTCTATCTGCCTGTCTGAGTTTATAGTGTGTTAAATGGCAACCCCACTAGTTATATAAGAATCATTATTTTTCTATCTGCCTGTCTGAGTTTATAGTGTGTTAAATGGCAACCCCACTAGTTATATAACAATCATAATATTTATTGTGCCAGCTATGGTCCCAAGCAGAGTTGGTATTGCAGCTGTACTGTTTGCTTCAGCCAATTAGAGTAAGTATACTATGTTGCTAAGACTCTTAGCCAATGAGTGCTCTACCAAGCTATACTCAGCTGAGCATGTACTGTGAAGTCATTCATTCATGCTCCTTGGCCTTTCTGCTGTCTATTTTGGGTTCTAGGTAACAGTTTGATCCTATATGTCTGACATAACCTATGAGTAAGTGATAGTGTTGCTCACATTAAAGAAACAAAGAATACCATGACTTTTTTTTAAAAGCAAGTGTTACGGGGACCTTAATGGGGGGACTGCCAGAGGTTAGCTGGCTGGATCTAGCCATGGTAGAAAAAATTAAAAATCCATATGCCTATGAGACAGCTCTTCAGAAGGGAAAAGGAACATTGTCTTTTCAACCACTTTGAAAATCAGCCTAAACATCTGGAGCCAGTTGTAGTGGTTAGAGAGTTCCACATACCTCGGCAGGCAGCAACAGTGTAAAAGGGAGTGATCATGCAGAGACTGCAGACGTCTAGGACAGTAATTCTCTGACCAGCTCAATGCACTCACTGAGCATGGCAACAACCACCACGACTTGCCTTGGGAAGACCTCAATGCTCTACAGTCCTATAAAGGCAGTACTACTTTTGTAAGATTTTAATTTGAAGCCCATGCTGACCTATCATTCTAAGACACCCATCTCTGTCTAAGCTGACCCATATGCTAGGTTCTGGATTGTGTCATAATTATTCACTCAATACAAAATCCCATCAGTCACAATTCTTGGTGGTAAGTAGCACAAACTATTAGTTTTGCTAGGGCTGCTGTAACAAAGTACCACAAACTTGGTAGCTCAGAACAAAATTTATTGTCTCACGGTTCTGGAAGTCAGGTCTGAAACTGAAGTGTTGGCAGAGTCATGGTCGCTCTGAAGGTGCTGGGGATGGCTTTGTTTCAGGTCTCTCTCCAAGCTTCTGGCAGTTCTTTGGTTTGTGGACATAAATCTAGTCTGCACATGCTATTCTCCCTATATGTGTGTCTCTATGTCGAAATTTCCCCTTTTTATAAGGACACCAGTCACATAACATAGGGATCCACCCTACTGCATTATAACTTCATATTAACTAATTACATCTGTAACAATCCAAATAAGGTCACATCCTGAGACACTGGGGGTTAGAACTTCAAAATAAGAATTTTAGGGGACACGTAACACCAACCTTGTGCGATTTCAGGGGGGGAAAGTCTGTGAAAAGGCTATTGGCTAAAAGAATCTTTAGAAAGGCTGAAAGAGCAGCTTGGAAAATGGGCAGGTATGGGGGAGACTGAGCACAGCCAGAACCACAGCCAAAATAGTGTCCCAAAGCAGCCCAGTGAGGACATCGTGACCTCTGCAGGACACTGAGCACCAGGGCTTGTACCACCCTAGAATCTGAGCTGCTATGCTGCAACTTCCAACTATCTTCAGTCACTCAACCTAAGTAGGTATTTTCCAAGACCTTGGCTTTTAATATCTCACTAGTTCCCAATTTTAAGTCTAGGTAATAAGCAATCTGCAAGGGAGGCTTGGGAAAGCAAGTGTCTGGAGTTCTGCTTTAGTAGTGGGGGGATGATGGGCTATATCCCATCAATACACATAGAGAATTCTTCAAACACAAGAGAGAGGTTCAGAGGCTAAGCAGCCAAAAGAAATAACAACTATCCACTCCACAGTATGTTTATTATCTCTACTATTGAACAAGGAGTATATAAGGAAAGAACAACATAGACCAATCTCAAAAACCTAGCCAGAAAAGTCCTAATTAAAAATATCAATATAGGGTCAGCCTGGTGGCGCACTGGAGAGTGCGCCGCTTGGGAAGCGCGGCGGCGCTCCCGCCGAGGGTTCGGATCCCATGTGGAGACCGGTTCCCGCTCACTGGCTGAGCACGGTGCGGGCGCAACACTGAGGGTTGCGATCCCGTTGCTGGTCAGTAAAAAAGACAAAAAGGAAAAAAAAAATCAATATAAAGGGTTTTTTTTTAAGGGCCAGCCCGTGGCTCACTTAGGAGAGTGTGATGCTGATAACACACAAGGCCACGGGGTTCGGATCCCTATATAGGGATGGCCAGTTGGCTAACTTGGGAGAGTGTGGTGCTGACACCAAGTCCCCGTACCGGTCATTTATATATTTTTTAATATAAAGGGTTTCTTATTGGCGTTTTATTGAAATCAAATGTGTTTTGTTGAATGGACCATGTAATACCCTTTTTCACTGGGAAGCAGTCTCTGTCAATGACATCTCAATCCAAATCTATAATTTTTCAACTTTTTTAGTTATTAAAGTAATCTCATTTCAGTTATTAAGACTGACTCCATTTTGAAACTCCAATTCATATTTGTTTCAAAGCTTTCCTCCTTCTCTCACTAGAGCAGACTGGATTTGTAGCTCTAATGACCTGGAATTGGGGATTGGGGTGTGGGATATGGGGCATGGGGCTGCTTGTCACATCTGATTCCCTCTTCCCTGTTTTTACTTGAAGTACTCAGAATTCCAAGAATGACCCCAATGACCCTTGCCCTTGTATAATCCCCTCCCCTTTGAGTGTGGGTGGAACCTGTGAATATGATGAGATATTATTCCCATGGTTATGTTACATTACATGGCAAAAGAAAGATTGTCTGGGTTGGCTTCATCAAATCATATGAACCTTTACAGTCAGAGTTTTTCCTGGCTGGTAGCAGAAGAGTAAGTCAGAGGTTCGAAGCACAAGGGGGATTCATTCAACACACTGTTGCTGGCTTGAAGATGGAGGGGACCATGTGCCAAGGAAGGCAGGAAGACTTTAGAAGCTGAGAGCAGTCCTCACTGACAGTCAGCAAGGAAGAGGGGAGCACAGCTCAAAAATCACAAAGAACTGGGGTCAGCCTGTGGCTCACTTGGGAGAGTGCGGTGCTGATAACACCAAGGCCACAGGTTCGGATCCCTATATAGGGATGGCCGGTTAGCTCACTAGGTGAGCGTGGTGCTGACAACACTAAGTCAAGGGTTAAGATCCCCTTACCGGTCATCTTAAAAAAAAAAATCACAAAGAACTGAATTTGGCCAACAACCTGAATGAACTGGAAAGCAGGTTCTTCCCTAGAGCCTCCAGATAAGAGCCCAAGCTGTCCAACACCTTGACTTCTGCTTTGTGAGACCCGGAGCATAGAAACCAGGGGAGAACACCTGAATTTCTGATATACAGAACGGTGAGCTAATAAATTTGTGTGGCTTTAAGCCACTACATTTGTGGTAATTTGTTACATGGCAATAGGAAACTACTACATTAGTCCTCTGGTACTGGGGTGGCAAGAAAGGGGAAAGGAAAATTACATTTCTTAACATTTTTTTACCCTTGAAAGTTTGTTGCCCTTTTATTAGTGGGACATGACCATGGTTCCATTATATGAACGACCCCAACTAGATGATGGGGGACATTTCTGTCCCTTTCTGTTGGTTGTCCTAGCTTCTCTGATTAATACCAATTGGCCATCAGCTCCTTCCATGTGCTCAACCTCACTACGTCTCTTCTGCCAGCTGAGTGGCTCTGCAACTTTCAGACAAGATACGATCACAAGTCCTGGACTTAGTCAGGGCATGTGGGAGATTATAAATGCCTCATTCTTCCAAAAGGTGACTTCTGTTGTTCCTGATCCTCCCTTAACACTCTCAATGATAAAAGTTATCAAACCAGTTTAGCCTGTATTGACCCTATGGGAATCAGAATCTCAGGCCAAGGTTTGGGCGTTATTTAAACTTAGCCTTAGAGAATTGAGTAACTGTTCTCCACAGGGCAATATTCCCACTGAAATCTCTGAAATATGTGGTATCCTGTAAGAGCAGGATCAGATCTTAATTATGCTCCATATCATCCTGTTATACTATTCCTGTTACAAATTCATCAGTGTCCTTAAAAAAACAAAACAAAACCAAAAAAAACCTGTAACCAAATAGGATTGAGCAACAGAAAAATGGTCAATATTAGAAAATTTGTCAGTATAATCTCACCACATTAACAGATTAAAAGAGAAAAGCCACATGGTCATCTCCAGGATGCATAAAGAAGCAGTAGATAAAACTGAACACATATTCATATTTTTAAAAACCTCAAAAACCCAGCAACAGAAGGAAACTTTTATAACGTGATTAAGGACACCTAACTAAAACTTACAGCAAACATCAAACTTTAAAAGCATTTTTATTAAAGTCAATAATAAGATGAGGATACTTACTATCATTGCTACTATTCCATAAAGTAATAATTCTTTTAATGGTTACCAGAAAAATGAAATGAGATAAAAGAAAGGAAGAGACAAGTTGACAGTTTCTGCAAATGATATTATTATCTACATAAAAAATCCAAGAGCATATACTGAAAAACTAATAGCCACCCCCCAAAAAAGTATATATATAAAACAAAAATGCAGCAGTGTTGCTGGCTATAAGATCAAAATATAAAAATCAGGAAAATCAGTAATTGTCCCATATGTCAGCAATAACCAAATAGAAAAAAGATATAACTTAAAATAGCAATAAAAGCTATAAAGCACCTCAAGAAAAAAGTAGCCAAAGATATAATAGCTTTAAGAAGAAAATGATAAAAGATTATTAAAGGATGTCCAAAAAATGGAGCAATATGTCACAGTCTTATCTGGGAAGAATCCATACTGAAAAGATGTCAAGTTAATTTATCAGGCCAATGCAATTCAAATCAAAATCCCAACAGGATTCTTTTAAAAAATTAGACAAACTGATTCTAAAAGTAACATACAGGGCTGCCCAGTTAGCCCAGTTGGTTAGAGCACGGTGTTGTAAAAGTAACATCCAAGAAGAGCCAAAACAATACTGAAAAAGATAAGGAGACCTCACACTGTTAGATATTGAAAGTTATTATAAGGCTTAATACTCTATGGCCCAGCAATTCCTCTTGGATGTAGGCAGCCTACTGTCCTTATTGCTTATGGATTCATATATTTACAGTCAACATATAAAACATGGACTTAGTGGATAAGCACCAAACTGATCATTATGATTACATCAAAGGAGGGGAGATGAATGGGATTAAGAATAAAAGGAGAATTTCAACTTTTTTTGTAATGTTCCATTTTTCAAATATATTTGAAGCAAAAATGACAAATGTGAATTCTGGGCAGTGGTTACATTGGACATGAATTGTTCTGTAAATGTTTCTGCACATTTAAAACTTGTCAAAATAAGCAAAAGTTAGTTGATTAATTTTTTAACAATAGAAACAAAATAGAAAGGAAAAAAGTTGTTTTTTAACGGTTGGCCACTATGAGGATCCAAACCCTTGACCTTGGTGTTATTACACCGTGCTCTAACCAACTAAGAAAATATTTTTTGAATAGAAAATATTATTCTGAAAATAGAAACAAAAAGCCTGTAGTCATATTCACCATTTGCTGGGACTTTGCTCTTTAAATAACACTATTCAGTTCCAGATGTTTGTAAAGACATATGGAATTTGAGCCACTTCTGTAATTTTAGATGAACTCAAATATTGTGAGACAGCATTCTAAACACCCTTTCTGAAATAAATCTTGTCATTTTTCACTATGCTTTAAAGATTACAGTTGTCATCAATAAATACAAGTATGAAATGGCCCTTGGGCCAGGACAAGTCTATTGTGGATACGTTTGCAGAGTTTATATCCCGAAGAATATGAACATTCAAGATATCTCCATCTCTTGGAACAAAGGTGAGCATCAAAAACAATGCTCCTAGGGCCAACCTGTGGCTCACTTGGTAGACTGTGGTGTTGATAACACCAAGTCAAGGGTGAAGATCACCTTACCGGTCATCTTTTTAAAAAAAAAAAACAAACAGTGCTCCTAAAAATAAGCAGAAGTTTGCTCACAGAAAAGCCTCAAGTAAGCACAATGAAGGGCAAACTGACACGAAATGCAGGCAGATGCGGCAGCTGGTCTGCACTTTTTTCTTCATGTTAACAATAGAAACTGCTTTTAGGGTGAGCAAATCCAGTTTGTTTTCTCACCCCTTTTCCTTTGACTTCTGCAGTACTCAGTACAGTATCATTACTTGACTCTGGTTTTTGGGACGCCACTATATGGCCCTGGTTTGGTTGGCCTTCTGGTTATTCCTCTCATTCCTTTGCTATTTCAAGCTCTGCCTCCAGCCTGATCTTCAGTTTTATGTTTTCTACCACTGACCTCTCCATTCTACGGTGCATCACCTAAAACTTAACAACCACCCAACTTTTCATTCCCTCTAGACTTTTTTGTGTCAGTAATATCATCATTCTCTTTGGGTGGAAACTGAGCCATCCTGCTAGGTTCCATTAACGGCAAGGAGTATGACTATCTTGTTCACCACCTGGGGCCTAGGGTAGCGATTGGTACACACAGTAAGTTTTGAAAACCAAGTGCTAGAAAAATTGAATCCTTGCCTCATCCTTTCTCTCCTCCTAATACGCTAAGTCCTATCACTTCTTCCTTCATCTTTTTTTTTTTTTTTTTCCTGCAGCTGGTACAGGGAATTCTTCTTTCATTTCTGTCCCTTCTTTTCTGGTTCTATTAGAAAGGGACTAATCCTATTAGTTTTGCCCTTTGTTTCTGCTCTAATAAATTTTGCCAAGAGAATTTTTCAAAACACAGGGCCAGTGAGAAGGGGGAAGGTCAGCCAAGAAAGGGGCTGACCCAACTATTCTGAGCTTGAATCTGCTCTCGGTGGTCCTGTTACAACACAGTTCCAAGCAAATCATTGTTTATATGCTCCCAATATCTTCCCACTGCCTATGCTGTCTAAAGCCCAAATTTTGTTCCTTGGCATTTAAGAAAACTCCAAGTTCTAGGGCCAGCCCGTGGCTCCCTTGGGAGAGTGTGGTACTGATAACAACAAGGCCACGGGCTCGGATTATATAGGGATTGCCAGTTAGCTCACTTGGGAGAGCGTGGTGCTGACAACATCAAGTCAAGGGTTAAGATCCCCTTACCGGTCATCTTTTAAAAAAAGAAAGAAAACTCCAAGTTCTTAAAACTTTTTGTTGACTTTTATTTCCTGTTTCTCAAACAGTCCTCTTGTGTTTCTGCTTCTGGACTTTTCTGATAGTATTTTCTCGTGCCTGTAATAGTCTCTGCGTTTGTGTCTTGAAAGGCACAAAATATGAGTGATCCTTTATAAGGCCTTTGTGAACTTCCCCAGTATTCATGGAGCAATTCTGTCTTGGGACTGTTTTTTGTTTTGGCGGCTGGCTGGTACAGGGATGGAAGCCTGGACCTTGATGTTATCAGCACCACCTCTAACCTACTGAGCCAAACGGCCAGCAGTCTTTGAATTCTTACAGCACATGCTCACCCATTCATGTCATTTCACAAAAGCGCCCTTTTTATGCGTGAGAGTTTCTTTCATCCAGTCTGACAACCAGAAACCTCACTATATTTGATCTGATAAAGATGAGATTTGTTTTTTAAAGGCCTCACCTAATCCCTAAAGTTAATAATGTTGGCAATTAAATTAAATCAATTGAGTGACCACTATGTTTAAGTAGGGTTCCTTTTTCCTAGGCTGGGGAGTGGGAGAAAGGAAGGATAATAATTTTATTTAAAAAGGTCCTTAATAATAATTTCATTAAAAACAGTTCCTTAAGACCTAATCACTTCCTGGCCCGGGAAGAAGCTGTTCTTTACGTCTGTGCTTTTGGGGTTGGGCCAACTCAGTTATTTATGTCTTCGTTCATTTCTGAGACTGCATCAAAAACGTTTGCCACACCTATGTGGGCAAGTAGGTGAGTCCTTCAGAATTGAGCGCGTAATATTTAAATATATATTTTTAATGGTAATACGTGAATAGATTATATAAACAAATCGAAACATTCCAAAAGCCCAAAAGGAAAAGTCACCGCTTTTACACCACCCCCGCCCTCCCAGCTCCCGCAGTAACCGCCGTCTTATTCCTCCAGCAAGAACACCTGTATGCACCACTGTATAAGCCTACGTTACCTGCTATTTTTAACCTTTTAAAAAACAAGTCTTGAAATAACTCATTTGTATAAAACTCCAGCGGCAGGCGGCGTGGGCTTAATATAACACACAGCTGTCGATTTGGGTTTCTTTCTGGTAGCAGCGACTTAGAGACGCACTCGCCCGCAGTTTCCATCGCGGTCGGGAGGTGTAAACACACGAAATACAAAAATAGCACAACCGCCGAAGGACTGCCCGGGCGCCGCGCGGGGCACCCTGGGGAGCTCGCGGCCGAGACCCCTCCCCATCCGCGAAACTCCCACCCCCCCACACGCCGGCGGAGGCGGCGCGGCCCACCCCGTCCCCAATTGGCGGAGGCGGCGCGGCCGGGCGCGTGCGCGCCCAAACGCCCGGATGGGCCGCGGCTTCCGGCGCGCTCCCCATGGGCGGCAGGGGGCGCACGTCGCGGAATCTCGGGGGACTCGGTTCCTTTAGGGGCCTGCGTGGCCCTGGGTGACTGGAAAGGAAATAGAGCATGAAGCCGATCCCGAGGCACGGTCCTAACTCCTCTAACCGGTATCCTACCGCTTTCACTGCCAGGAGCCTCCTTCCTTTGCGGACTAGTGTGTTCGAACGCCCCAGTGGCCTGGGCCCCGAGAGTGGAATGGTCGCCGAGGCCCAGGGCGTCGGGCTTCCGCGCGCCCCGTGAAGGGAACTGGGGAGCCTCGAGGGACACCCCCCATTCCAGCCGCGAAAACCCCCTGGTGAGGAACAGGTATCGGTCCGGAAGCGAGTGCTCAGTTCTGGGTCTGGGCTGTGACCTGGGTCCCCTTGCTCGCTCTCGTCTTCAGCTTCTTCTCAGCACGCAGCCTTTGTGCTATTCGTGGCGGGGGGCGCGGGGCACGTGGCCCTGTGGAGGTTTTGTTGGGAGGAGGCCAGGTCGTAGTGCCCGGAGGAGGGCGGGGTTTGGGGCCCGCGCTCCTAGCGGGAGGGGGCGGGGGTCTCCCTGGGAGCTCTGGACGGAGGTCACATGGGCAGGGGCCGGCGGGGCCTGGGGTCATCGGCCCCCTCCCGCCTCCCGACCTCGATGATTACAGGTGTCTGTTGGGTTACGTGTGTGAACTGGGCGCTGAGTCTGGGCGAGACTGGGCTGGTCCTGTGGGCACGTTGACTCAGCTTTTCCTCTTGGGCTGGTCAAGTTCGGACACGTTCCGAGTCTGCAGTAAAAGGAGCTAAGTCCTGACTTGTCTCCCGCTGGGGCTATTTAAACCTTGCCTTTTCTCTGCTGTATTTACTGGCGATTAGAGAGAGATAGATACCTGTGGTCACAGACGTACAGCAGTTTTTCTGTACTGATCGGGTAAGAACTGACTTGCTGATAGCTTTAGTTTTAATAAAGGTGTTATTTTGAGGCATTATTTATCTCTTTTATATATGACTTTGTTTTTTCACAGATGTTTTGTTATTTCAAGTTTTTATTGTGTGTGTGTGTGTGTTTTTCCCTACTTGTAGGCAAATGTGCAATACCAACATGTCTGTGTCTACTGATGGTGCTGTAACCACCTCACAGATCCCCGCTTCGGAACAAGAGACCCTGGTTGGTATCAATGTTTCAAGTGGAACTTTTATTTTTATTTTTTATTTTTTTATATTTGTTTTTTGATCAAGTGGAACTTTTAAAATAACTTATTTTATGAGATGATCAACTAAATTCCACAGACTTGAATTATAAAATGACTCTTTGAATAAAATTGTATGTACTTACCTTAAATTCTGCTATCTCAGGCATAACTGTGTGAAGTAAAAGTTAACTCTAGGAATGAGTATTTTCGTAGTCTTTTACCACCGAGGTTTTAAAAATGTGTTCCATTACATTCTTTAGTGTGGATTCTGATGTTTGTTAAGTGACCGATTTTTTTTCCTATTTTGTCCTTTCAGTATTTAACTTTTTAAATGATTTCTAAAAACCGCAAAAATAATTCATGCTTGTTGTAAAGTTTTTAGGCATTACAGAAATGTGTAAAGTAAAAACTGGAAAATTCCAGTCCTCTCTTTCCTCCATGTCTCCTTTTAGATTTTTTTCTATGTCCATTACCCACATATATATTAACATGTGAATTTAAATCTGTTATTCTGTTTGTTTTACTAGAACAGGATTAAATTAGAGGTGTTCTACAACTTGCATCTTTGTCAATAAATAAAATATGTAGAATTCTTTTTTTCTACTATACCTTATCCAATCCAATACAGAATTCTTTTTAATGGCTGCACAGTTTTCCATAGCATGAGTATGCGATTTTTTTATTATTTATGCCTTTACTGATAGGTTTATAAAAATTGCCTCCTGTTTTTGAGTATTACAGATAGTGCTGCTTTGTACGTGCATCCCAACACAAGTGTTATGTGACTATTTCTGTGAGAAAGGGCTGGCAGGTTAGTTCACTTGCTAAGAGTGAAGTGCTGATAACACCAAGGTCAAAGGTTGGCATCCTGGTAGTGGCCAACTGCTGGAAAAAAACTTGGAAAATATTTCTGTAAGAAAGATTTTGTAGAACTTCTGAATCCTAAATTAAACATGTTTGATTGCTACTAGTAACCTGCTCACCAAAAGATTGTAACAGTTTTCACTCCTGCTACACTGAATATTAGTAACCTTTAATTATTATTATTATTTTGGTGGGGTTTTTTGGCCATTTTTCTGGAAAAAGATACTGTGCCATTGTTTAAATTTATATTTTCTAAGTCTCTGGAAAGGTTTGGCATCTTTTCATTTGTTAAATTACTTGCTGCTTCTGTGATTTGCTTGGTCTCATTTGTTTTTCTTTTAGGTTTTTTGCATTTTTCTTAATTTGAGTAGTTCTGTGTTTCAGTGTATTTAACTTTTGTTATTTACAAATGTTGAATTTAACTTTATGTTGTCTTTTCTGCATTGAGAACATTTTTATGAAGTCAAATTTGTTGACTTTTGTTTTTGAATTTTGTATCATTCTTTGGAAGAACTCTCCCATCCCCAAATTATGCAAACATATTCCTGTATTTTCTTATAGTATTTTAAATTTTTACATCTAGATCTTCACCTGGAATTTATCTTTTTTTTCTTAAATGTAAGAAAATGTGTGATGAGGACAATTAATGACTCAATTCTACATTTATTGTATATTTTAAGTTTTTCAATTATTAAATAATATTTGTTCTGTTGATTAGCTGGAAATAGGCAGTTTTTTAAAATCTGGTTTTGAGAGTTAGATTCCAAATGGGGATGCTGTCAGATTTCAAAGTTAGACACAGGAGAGGGACATATTGAAGAGAGGTACAGAGGCACCAGTTTGTGGAGATGGCAAGCTGTAATATTTGATACTTGAGTTTTGCACATTTTGATATAGCAGGAACAAGGGAGAAAGAACATAAGCACATTATTTCTGTACCCCCTTGCCAATTATTTTCTCAACATCCCTTGCAAAACCTCTAGATCAGGTCAGACAAACTATAGCCTATGGGCCAAACTTGGCAAGCTGCCTGTTTTTGTAAATAAAATTTTTCTGGAATGCAGTCATGCTCGTTGCTTTACAAAGTATCTATGCTTTTGAGTTAGAACATCTGGCACAAAAAGCTTAAAATATTTACTGTCTGAGGGCTGGCCCATGGCTCACTTGGGAGAGTGTGGTGCTGACAACACCAAGTCAAGGGTTAAGATCCCCTTACCGGTCATCTTTAAAAAAAAAAAAAAAATTACTGTCTGACCCTTACAGAAAAAAATTGACCCCTGATCTAGTTCATCTAGTTGGCAGGCTCTTTGAATATAGGTCATAGGTTTGTTTTGTTTTGTTTTGTTTTTTTCAGTACCTAGCACTTTTTGGTACATAGTAAAACTTCAGCAAGTGTTTGTCAAGTAGATATTTGAAATGTAGACCAACTAATAGAAAACATGATATAGTAGGAAAAAAATGCTGAATTGTACTTGAGGGATGGCAGTTAACAGTCTCAGATCAGCTCTTAATAACCTTTGTCAGCTTGGGTTAGTTATTTAACTTCTCTAGACTTTCAGGAACCTAATCTGTAGAAAGAGAAGAGTGGTGACAGGACCCACCCTAAAGATTTTTTTGTTTTTCTCTTGGATTCTCTAAGTTAGCTTACAGAGTAAGCTCATTGAATCTCAACCACGTATGGTACTTTGTAAGGTTATAAACAGATGATAGAAATAGCTGGAGGAAAAAGAATAGTCTTCACTGTTTTGTGTTGGGTACTGTTTTTGATCACAACTAATACTTGATGATTTCATTATATGCATAATAATTAGATCCTCTCTATTTTTTTTCAAAATCCCTTGACAGCCTGTAGAATTCAGCTTACATTTAGTAAAAAATTATAACTTCTTTTTTGAGGTATAATCTTGTGAAATTGTTAAACATAGTGTCTGCTGCCTTTATTGGACTTTATGGACACATTTGTTGCTGGGCTTATAGTTCTGGAATCATTTTGGAAGTATAATAGCAGCTCTTTTTTCTTTGTAGGTTAGACCAAAGCCATTGCTTTTGAAGTTGTTAAAGTCTGTTGGTGCACAAAAAGACACTTACACTATGAAAGAGGTAAGCTGAACTAAGTATAAGAGATAAAGAGATAAATTGTCTTACTAGTTATATATAGACATAGTTTTCAAGACTGGGAAAGAAATTAGCCATCTGGAAGGATTTTTCAATAACAGCAACATTGTTTTGTGGTCATTTGGACTATATTTTGGAGCTGAAAATCTAATGATACTCGAGTTTCATTTCTCAGCTAGGAACTCAGAGACAAAGGGAAGCCCTGTAGGGATTCTTGGCCTTTCTGTGCTGTGAACTCATTTGGCAGATTGGTTAAAGTCTTCTTCAGACTGGTAACTCCTTCTCAAAATCATGTTTTTAAGTGCATGAAATAAAATACATAGGATTACAAAGGAAACATATTAAAATACAGTTATTAAATAACTAGTTTGTGATATATATTGTTTTTTATTAACACATTAAATACATTGATCAGCAGATCTAATAACTGTAACTTCAGTGTAGTGAGGAATATGTGATATTTTAAGATATTTTTGGCATAAGCATAATACAATATGAAAACACTTGTGCTTTTATTGGTGACAAAATCACAGGTACTGCTAATACTGTTGTGATTTGTTGCCTACATTTGTAATTGAAGGAAAAGCTAAATTTGTTAGAAGTTAGTGGAAAAAAGATAGAAATTTGTTTTTTTTCCCATCCAAATTAATGGACCCCCTGAATTCTATCCAAGGACTTCTTAGGCATCCCTGGATCCCAGGTTAAGAACTTCTGCACTAGAGATACATGAGTACAGTATACTGATCTTTTCTGGGATAGAGGTGAGCTGATTCATGAACATATGTTCTATTTAATGGATATAACATTCAATGTATTGTTCTCTAGCTTTAAAATTGTGCATGATTTTCAGTGAGAGATTGGGCCATCTTAAGCCAAATTTCAGTGTGAATGAAATGTGCCCGTTCCGCATCTCTCCCATTAGTTTATGGGGCTCAGATTATTAAAATACTAAAATTCTTTCTTACATTGGGATAGTGGGGCACGAAGAGATTCCAGACCCTTTTCATTTTCAACTATACTTTTTTTTTGGCAGCTGGCAGGTTTGGGGATCCAAACCATTGATCTTGGCAACTACACTTTTATAAACTTCCTTAAGGGATGTTGGGTAGAAGGAATCTAGGTTCTCTTCCTTCTCCCTTTCTTACTGCCTGTCAGCCATCTCTCCAATCCATAGCCACATAGGAATATTCTTTTAAGGCTAATGCTTGCTTAGCCAGTTAAGTCCATAGAGAATGCTTGCAGGGAAGTGCCAAGTTGAACAGTGTTTTTAGGGCTGTTAACTTGGAATTGACCTTATTATTGTTATATAATCAGTTAAGGAAACAAAGTATGAATTTAGCAGTAAGTAGAAATGAGAAAATTGATTAAAGCCATTATAAACACTTACAATGCTTATGCTAAACTATGTGAGTATAATGTGTATATTGTCTGAAGCAGTTTTCAGTTACGGGATCTTTATTCTGGGGCACTTGAGAAAGTGATGAAAGCTAGTGTGGGGTAATAGAAAGAGCATTGGAGTAAGAGTCAGAAGACCTGAGATCAGTTTCTTTATTACTAATATGGTGATAACAATTCTATGAAATAACAGAAAGATGAGATGATACTTGTAAAAAAATACATTATAAACTGTAAAATGCCATACATATGTAGGTGATTATTAGTAGGTTTTATGTGGCTATCTTAAAATGTGTTGCCTACTTCTTTGTCTTAATGGAGCACATAGAATAAAATTTAACTTTATATTGGTTCAAGGTCACTATTTTGATTATTTATTATGGTATAGATTATATTGCTATCTTTGAGGGTTTATTTCACTTACTGAATTCTGCCAAACTGTTGTGTAGATATCATTGGTCATTTTTTTGTTTTTCTCCTCTGTGATGATATTAGAGGCTATTGGGGTATGAAGTATTTATGACTTATTTACTAAATGTCTCCAGGTCATTGCCATATACTTCAGTTGATTTTTTTTTTTTCCGATACTGCAACTTTTTATTGCTGTCAGTGGTTTTGTATTTTGCTGCCTTTTCCCTGATGTGTTAGTACCTAGATATATGGGCAGAGATAAAGTCTGCAAGAACAAAAAAACATATTTTAAGGTTTATTTAAGTAAATTATAAAAGCAGTTCTATTTTCATCAAATCAAAGGAAAATGCTTAAAAGCAGCTTCTTTTAGAGTACAAAATGGTGGTTATTCTACATGGTTGTAGATGTAGTTGTTGGTTGTTTAACCCTGTTCAGATGAATGGGGTATTACTGATTGTAAATGAAACTAGCATTTAGTTTTCTTTAGTGCTGAGAAATCATATTTCTATTTCAGGTTATATTTTATCTTGGCCAGTATATTATGACAAAACGATTGTATGATGAAAAGCAACAACATATTGTATATTGTTCAAATGATCTTCTAGGAGATTTGTTTGGAGTACCAAGCTTCTCTGTGAAAGAGCACAGGTAAATTCTTAGTTTAGTCCATTGTGAAAAGCCAGCTGGGCAAACATTTCAGTTCACCTCCGCCCTCTCACTCACTTTTGTTGGAGGAAAATTATTATGTGTAAAGGATGCTGATATTTAATTTCTTAGATCTATAGCATATTGTTTGAGAACCTGAGCTCTGGAGTCTTATAAAACTGTCTTTCAGAACTAGCTCAGTCATTCACTAGCTGTGTGAGTAGGTAGATTGGCCTAACCTCTCTAAACTTTAGTTTTTTACCAGTCATTTTTATATTATGTGCAGATGTGTGTTTTAATGTACTTGTGAACAGACTACAGTATATTTAATTTCATCTTGCTTCTTAATTTAACATTATGTAAGCATTTTTTCATTGACAAACCAATTCTAATATCCATTCCTGTTATTTTATACTTGGCCTTGAGTTATAAGATCTAACTGTAAATTTAAGAAATAACTTTATGGGTGATTTTGTAACACTTGAAGTTAAATCTTCTGATAATGTTTAGAGGTGTTTCTGATATTGAAAGCATAGTCTTAAAATTAACTTTGACTTGAATCCTAATAGGTTGTGAGATTAGAAACTGGAGTAATAACTGACATGAAAGAGGATGTGAATAGGAATACTGATTTTTCTGAGTTTTAGTTGCTGTATCATCATTCCCAAGGGTGAAAACAGATAGTTGGGATTGGTACTTTACCCTTAACTTTGAGAATTAGAAATGATATCTATGACAGATAAACATTCTCTAAAATCATTAGTTTAAAAACAAAAAGAAAAATGTGCCATGACGTCAGTGAATGCTGGGATAAATGAATTGTCTTCCTATTGGGATATAAGCTCCATGAAGGCAGAGGTCTATTTCTGTTTCATTCTTAGTTTTCCCGAGTGTCTAGAGTAGTTACTGGTACATAAAAGGTTCCCAGTCTGTATTTATTGAATGAATAAATACTGCTTTATCTTTTGGTAAATTTTAAGATCAAGAAAAAAAATCCTTTAGATGATTGGTCCAAGATTGATGAAAGTCAAGATATAATCAAGTTTTTATGTGGTGGGTTTTGTCTAAGCTGCTACTTTTTTAGGCAGTTTGCTTCTAAGCACAGAGCTAGGAAATTTTTTTCCTCTTTGAAAATTTTCTAACCTGCCTCTGCTTGCACACCCATTCCTTGGGGTCTGTTGGTAAAGTCCAAACAAAGCACATTTTAGGAAATGGAGAATTGAAATCTTTCACCTAGAGATACCTCAGTGATTATTTAAAGTAACTGTATGTATTTATTGTGCTACTAATTATTGTCCTTTTGGGGGCCTAAAAGTTTGCTTGTGATATAATTTGAATGGCAGTCATTTAAAATATGGTTTTGAGTGTGTATGGTAGTAGTTTATATTAAATACACATTTAAAAGGCTGGTTAAATTCAGTTTAATAAATTTTTATTTTAAAATATACATCTCTTGATTTTTTTTTTTTCTCCCTACAAGGAAGATATATACAATGATCTACAGAAACTTAGTAGTAGTCAATCAACAGGGTAAGTTAATTTTGAACACCATAAACATATACCATAAAAACATTTTGAAGATATTTTTGTATACGTACATGTTCTATAATTGTGATTCTTGTTAAAAGTTGCCTTAATTATATATTAATTATAATAAAAATATGATAAATTTAGCAGGAAGAAATATGTATGAGCTAAAAACCATAATACTAAGGTTCTATTGTAAAGTTAGATATACTGTTACATCACTTTAAGCCCTGGGGTATCACAGTTAGGATTTTTTTTGGAAGGTAGATAATTTCAAAAGCTTCTGCTTAGAGGTGTGATCAAACCTTGAAAAATGTATTGCATGGCTTTGTGAAGTAGTATAGGTACTTAGGTAGGATCATTTGAAAATATGGGTCTTTGTTTTTGTTTTCGTAATAGACAAACTACCACTTTGTGTAGGTAAGTGGCATTTCAATTCTCTACTTACAGTTCTTAACTGGTCATTTTTTAGTCACATCTCCCTTTGATAGTCTGATGAAAGCACTGGGTTCTCGGTCCAGAAAGTAGCACATACACATGTATAGTGGTAAGCTGATAAATGTTTGACAACCTGCTCTTCATGGGAAAAACCCTGGTTTGTAGTGGTTGTTGATTTCCATGGTGTAAATACTCCCATTTTCAGGCTACAAACATGGAATTGGAAGAGATGTATACAGTTTGCTTTTGAGTGTTGGCAGGAGCTGGCTCCAGCACGTTACAGCCCTCCTAAAGTCCATTCTCGAACTATAATTAAGAGCTGTTCTGAGAAGCTTGTTTAGGGCTGGCTGGTTGCTCAGTTGGTTAGAATGTGGTGCTAATTATACCAAGGTCCAGGGTTCGATCCGTGTACTGGCCAGCTAATAAAAAAAAAAAAGCTGTTCTCATATGAATTGACCAGTCCCTCGTGCTCCCACTACCATATTCAGATTTTATTGTTATGTTGCTTTGTTACACTTGTTTGTATTTCTGTTTCCTGTGTCCCATTTAGGTTTGCATTCTACATCACACAGTAAAGTATTTTAATAATATTGTGTTTAGTAAGTGTGTTTGAGGACTTGCCATTTTAAAACTTTTTATGAAATCAAATGATGGCAAAATACACAATTAATAGTATCTATAGTAGTATTTTGAGTTTTCTGATGTGTGTATCTCTGACGCATTCATTCATTCATTCACTCATTCATTTAAATAAGCCTTGGCAGATTACTAGGAAAATTGTATTAATGAGATGGTAATCTGTAGATTATTTACATTATTTCCATTCTGGGTTTGTATTAGGTTTCAGTTTAGTAGAATTAACTTCAAAACTCTTATCAGTGTTTTCAACCTTGTGACACCTAATGTTTACTTTTTATTACATCTGTTTTGTAACATCTTTATTATACTAAAACAAAATTCCTGGGTAATATAACTTACCATGTATAACTTAAGAAAATCAGTATAATGCCTTACCTATAATATAAAGAGAAATTAATAATAATACATGATTTCAAAATGGTAATGTTCAGGCATGACTTCACTCTTAAAATGAAATATTTCCAAGGGTGTAGTAAAGGGTATTTGATTGTGATCTTGGATAATTATATATACCCCAAATCTGAAACTTTGACTTTTGAGCTTGAGGTCTATACATCCAACTAATGAATAAAACCTGAGTAACACCCATTTTGGTTTGCTATTTTACCATCACCTTCCTAAAGTTTCTGTCTTGGGAATGGTACCACCCATTTATTCACTCATTCTTTTGATCCAAGAGCATGGGATATTTTTCCATCTTGTGTCCTCTTTAATTTCTCTCAACACTGGTTTGTAGTTCTCTTCGTAGAGATTTTTCACATCCTTGGTTAAATTTATTCATAAGTATTTTATTTTTTTGGTGCCTATTGTAAATGGGCTAGCTTTCTTGATTTCTTTTTCTGCATGTTCACTGTTGGAATATAGTGATTTTTGCGTGTTGATTTTGTATCCTGCAACTTTGCTGATATCATTTATCAACTCCAAGAGTTTTTTTGTAAAGTCTTTAGGTTTGTTCAGTATATCGGATCATATTATCTGCAAACAAGGACAGTTTGAATTCATCTTTTCCAGTCTGGGTACCCTTTATTTCCTTCTCTTCTCTGATTTCTTTGGCTAGTACTTCCAACACTATGTTGAATAGGAGTGGTGAGAGTGGGCATCCTTGTCTATGTCCTGTTCTTAAGGGAAAAGCTTTCAGCTTTTCCCCATTCAGGATGATATTGTCAGTGGGCTTATCATATAAGGCTTTAGTTGTGTTGAGATACTTTCAATCTATACCTAACTTGTGGATAGTCTTTATCATGAACAAATATTGAATTTTGTCAAATGCTTTTTCAGCATCTATAGAGATGATCATATAATTTTTGTCTTTGCTTTTATTGATGTGGTGTATCATATTCATTGATTTGTGTATGTTCAACCAACCTCACATCCCTGAGATGAATCCCACTCGATCATGGTGTATAATTTTGTGTATGTGCTGCTGTATTCTGTTGGCTAGTATTTTTTTGAGGACTTTTGCATGTATATTCATCAAGGATATTGGCCTGTAGTTTTTTTGTTTTTTTTTTTCTTTTTTCGTGTCCGGCAATGGATCGCAACCCTCAGTGTTGCGCCCGCACCTCGCTCAGCCAGTGAGCGGGAACCGGTCTGTATGTGGGATCCGAACCCTCGGCGGGAGCGCCACTGCACTCCCAAACAGCACACTGTAGCAGTGCGCCACCGGGCCGGCCCCAGAATCTTAGAATTTTCTTAACTCCTTTCTCTCTTGCCTTACATATTAGACACCAAGTCTTGTTAATTTCTTTTTTTTTATTTGTGTCTGCCTGCCTGACCCTCTCTCCCCCCTCCCCCTCAATTTCTTTTTAATTTCTCTGAAAGTGATCTTTTTTCCATGCCTTAGTTTAAGCTTTAATGTTTTTTCTTTCATATTATTGCAGTTACTGTGTAATATCAATTTCTCTGCCTCTGTCCTCTTTTTCTTTTCGCTAGAGTGATTTGTCACTCTTCTGCTTAAAATTACTATTACTACGGGTTCATTATTGCTCTCCAGATATGATACTTTCTGTGAACTAGGATACCAGTTTTATTTCTTGGACTGAAATCTTTTTAATGGTCAGTGGCTGCAACATTGCCTTAGGGAATCCGAAGTAATGGCTGGGAAGAATGCCATGATTTGGGAATGAATGTGGGAATGACAGCACGAGTGCTGCTTGTTGACATTCTTATGCTGTTAAACACACAGGATCCTTTACAATCTGAACCTGCTTACATTCTGGTAATAATGAACTACCTGTAGTTCCTGCGATAGGAACTGCTGGTTTGCTTCTGGATGCTTTCTCACACAGTGTTCCCTTAGTCTGGAATGGCATTTCCTTGCCATATTTCCATATATTCTTTTCTGTTTGTTTGTTTGTTTTTGGTTGGTGGCTGCTAAGGGGGTTTGAACCCTTGACCTTGGTGTTACAAGGTGGCGCTCTAAACAACTGAGCTAACCAGCCAGCCCTACTTCCATATATTCTACTACGAAACCTTTCCTGATTCTTTGCTCCTCAAACTTTCCCCATCCCTACCAAATAATTATTGTTCCATCTCCTCTGTTAATTTATCTTATAATACTTCTTTTAATATATTTATTATACTTTATAATTACACTTTTATGTGTCTTCTGTATTAAATTTGAATTATCCTATTTACATCTCCAGTATTTAACATGGGGATGGTGCCTGGGAAATACATTTTTAATGTTTGTTGAAAGGTTAAATTTTGTAAGGGTTTGTGTTGGACTGCTATGTATTGAATAGTCTTTTCTAATGCGTGATTGTTTTTATTTTCTTGCAGAACCATCAGATTCAGGCACATCTGTGAGTGAGAACAGGTGTCACCTTGAAGGTGGATGTGATCAAAAGGTATTGTTTAAATACCTTTCTCATTCTAGTATGATGTTTCTTGAAAATTGGAAAGGTTACTTAAAACAAAGAATTTTTCAGTTCCTGGTATTATAAGAGTAGTTTTTCATTATTTTTTTTTTTTTTTTTTTTTTTTTTTTTTTTTTTTTTCTTGAATGCTTAGGGCCCTATGCCAGAGCTACAGGAAGAGAAACCTTCATCTTCAAATTCGGTTTCTAGACCGTGTACCTCATCTAGAAGGAGAGCAATTAGTGAGACAGGTATATGTGAATATTTATTTGGCACATTCAAACAGCTTTTTTGTGTTCTTTCTCTAATGAAATTAGTGCTTTTAGACTTAATTAAATTGTTCTGCTTTTTTAGTTTAGATGAATGAATTTCTGAGTTTCTTTTATTCTTGATTTTATTTGATGTACAAATTGCTTTCTTAGCAACATTTTTCTGCTGACTACACAGTAGGAACAGTATAGTCAGCTCTCTATTATCAAGATAAGTAGAGGACAAGAATATAAACTATTTTAACCATTATTCTTAATCATCACAGTAGTTAAAAATTTTAATTTTTGTTTTTAATAAATGATAAAACATACCAATGAGTTTTGTCAAGATCAAGGGTTTAGATCCCCATACTGGCCAGCTGCCAAAAACAACAACAAGAAACCAGTGAGTTTTAAAACAGAAAGTAAATAGAGGTAAAGAAAATAGCTAAGAACATTTTTGCAGAGAAAAGATAGTAGAGAGGAGGCTGTTGCCTGACCAGAAGTCGTAAGAGGAGGTTGGCTGGTTCATTCAGTGGGGTAGAGTGCAGTGTTACAAAACCAAGGTCAGGGATTTGAATCTTTGTTCTGGCTAGCTGCCAGAGAATATAAATAAATGAAATAAAACAGCTTTAATTAAAAAAAATTTTTAAGAAGTCATAATAACTACAATTGTGATTCAAGTGAAAGAAGAGTTCAGATCAGAGTGACATAGAATAGATAAACCCAGACTATAGTGTCTTGGAACCAGCAGCAGAGGCAGTACGGGCAGAGGATGTGTTATTAAATTCATGGAACTAGAACAAATGGGTAGTTATTTGGGGAAAAAATTAAGTTACATCTGTACCTTATGCCAAAATGAATTCCAAATCAGTTTAAAAGATAAATGCAAAATATTATAACATATTTGAAAAATAGTCACTTTAAATTTGAGTGTTAGTATGTTTGTTACATGAAAAGTTCCCAAAGATCAATAGAAAAATATTTAAAATTCAAGTAGCAAAAAGGGCAAAAAAAGCCCCCAAGTTTCTCTGTAAATACAGATGGTTAATAAATATCGGGAGAGGGTAAATTTTGATGATTTTAGCTTTACAGATAATAAAAAGTGCGAAAAGTGTCTTTATTGGTCTGTCAAATTAGCAAAGATAAATTTTTTGCTCGTAATAACTTTTGTATAAGTTGGTTAAATATTTATGGGTTATATAAAATTTTTTAAAAATTAAAAATATTTGTGGATTATAAAAAGGTTTAGAGTTCTTACCATTATCATAGTAACTCTACTTCTAGGAATCTGTCCTAGAGATATAATTAGAAATTCAGATTTATATTTAGAGATATTAATTACAGCATTATTTGTAATTGAAAACATACCATATATGATGGTACAAAATATTGTTGCCTTGACCACTGAGGCATCTTTCTGATTCTGCTTCTACTCTTGCCCTTTCTATTCTTTCACCCACTACCAATAGAAATTGTAAAAGAGCAAATTGGGTTGTGTCACTTCACTTAGCTTCTCTGATTACTTACCATTGGCCTTGAGGTAAAGTCAACACTTTTACCTTGGCCTACAAGGACCAACTCCTTCCCTGTGTTTCAGGTGTACTGATTGGTTCCTCAAATAAGTCAAATTCTTTCCTGCTTTAAGGCTGTTTGTTAGTCTCTTTTTTCTGCCAGGAGCCCTTCTACTTCAACCTTGCAAGACCTCCTCATTTTCTATTTTTGCTTAAATGGGTCTGAGAGACTCTTTAAATACTCAGAAAAGTTGAGCTCATTATAGTTTGTACATAATTTTGGTTTCCTTGATGTTTGAATGTCATCTTCCTCTGGTGGCAGGCGTGATGGCTGACTTTAACTTTCTATACCCATTGCCTATTGCTGTGACTGACATGAAACAGATACTCAAATTTGTGGACTAAATGGTTCAATTATTATGAACAGTATATGAACCTATATCATGGATACCATATTCTGCAACCATTAAAAGTGATATAAAAGAATACCTAAGAGAAAATAACTCAGAAGTTGTATATATAATGTGATTCAAATATGTTTAAGAAAAGGAAGTAAAAAGCTAAATAAATGAAAACTGGAAAGTTACTACACTAAAATATTATAGTCTCTTAGTGGTAGCATTACAAGTAACTTACATTTTGTGTTTCTTATCTTTTTGTTTTCTTTAGATTTCTACAGTGAGTAGTATATTACTTTAATAATAAGAAAAAAAAGCCCCAATATTTTTTCTGGTTTTTTTTGTTGTTGTTGTTGTTGCTGTTGGCTGGCCAATACGGGGATCTGAACCCTTGACCTTGGTGTCGTAACACTGTGCTCTGACCAGTTGAGCTAACTGACTAGCCCTTGGTTTTGTTCTATATGTTTGGCTCTTTAATCCACTTGGAATTTATTTTTATGTCTGGTATAAGGTTGGACTCTTATTTATGTTTGACAGATTTGGCCAACATTCTGACTTTTTATTCAGAGATAATTTATTATATAAAATAAAATGGACAGTTTTCACTGATTTTGATTTTTGTTGCAAAGACAGAGTACTGAAGAAATTGAGACATTAAGCATACCTTCTAAGTAAATTAAACACTTTTGGTTCTTTTAGGCATAAAAGATGAAATCTTACATCTTTTTTCTTTTTCTTTTGGGAAATCTTACATCTTGAAGTTTGGTTTTGATAGAAAAAAATCTGAGATTATTTGGTTAGTATAAGCTCTAGATGGATTAAATTAATTGTGATTTATGGAGATAAAGTCCTGAAAGAAGATTAGAAAACTTAAAAAAAATAGTGTTCGGCTTTAACTCTCAGTTGGACAGATCTAATAAAACAGTGATGACTTTTGAAACATTAATAGTAATTCACTATTTTTCTTTGTTTAATTTCATTGAAACTAAATTTCAGTACCAGTAAGTACTGAGACAGCTCAATTTCTAAATCAATCACAATACAGCAATTTAATTACCCTTTTTTTCCTTATATGTCCAGAAGAAAATTCAGATGAGTTATCTGGTGAACAACAAAGAAAGCGCCACAGATCTGATAGTATTTCCCTTTCCTTTGATGAAAGCTTGGCTCTGTGTGTAATAAGGGAAATATGTTGTGAAAGAAGCAGTAGCAGTGAATCGACAGGGACTCCATCAAATCCGGTAATATTCTCATTTTAAATAAAACAAGACTCTTATTTTCAAAATCCGGTCCAGGTAGTCCTAGTAAACATACAGATAAAAAGCACATAATATGATAGGAGATTTCTGCTAAACACAGTGGTAAATTTTACTTCAAATAAAACTGCTTTATAGATCTGCCTTGCCTCCAATCCCAGGTTTAGGGATAAGGGTGGAAGATAGCAGAGTTAGCACTGGTATTGGTGAAATTATTACCAATATTAATAGTTATCAGTTTCACCCCACATATTAGAAAATCTTTGTGGACCACTGCATCAATAGTAAATTCAAATAAATTGGAATATAGAGCAGTCTAAGAATTTGGAAGTTGTATTTTTTAAAAAATAAGAGAACAAAACTGAAAATTTGGTTCAATTAAATATCATAGGATTATAAGGCAAATTTGTCTTAAATGTTTAGAGTAAAAATATCTTTTATTACAGCCATCAGCAAGTAAGTCAACACAGTCTGAGCTTAACATTTGCCATACATAGGTCTAGACATCAGGGAAGGTGAATGTATTAATACTGTGAAATGTGGGTATGTTATTGTATGGATGATGCAAGAGTATTGGTACTTTCAGATTACTGATACGATATTCCAGAGTATCAGCCAGGAGTACCTAAGAAGAAATGTCACTGAAAGTTTGGTGAAAAATTTTTGTTAACAAGAATGCTTGGCAAGTGGAGTATTTTCTTATTAAATATTTGCCTTAAAATGTTATTAAAATAGAACCTTTTTTGTGATGTGGCAGCATCTCGTAGTTATCATTTTGGATATTAGTGATAATTTTATAGTTCTCTAGAAGATGTGGAAGACTGAACCAATTATGTTAGTAACCCCATTCTTAACCTTTCACGTATTCTTGTTACTCCTGTATCATCTTTACATTTTTCTCCTCTAAAGCAGTGATTATATGTCCTCTGGTTAGACATGTCCTCTAGTTAGTATTAACAGAGCTGTTACTCATGCAGGCCACTAGATGGCATGGTGAGCTCCTGCTCAGTGTGAGAGCAGGTTCAGTAGATGTGTAAGTCCTTTCTATGCCAGGTTCCATGTAGTAGTGGAATTGGCACTTGGAGATACAGTGGTAATCATGGTAGATATGGTTCCTGCCCTCATGGGGATATAGACCGTCAATAATTTTGGGGGGGGGCGGCTGGCTCATGCAAGGATCTAACCCTCGTCATTGGTGTTATCAGCACCACACTCTAACCAACTGAGCTAACTGGCCAGCCCAACCATCAATAATTAAATAATGAAAACATTTAATAAATCCTATGAAAAAAATGCAGGTTCTTGAGAGCAAATGTGTGTGATCTGAAAATTGAATCCAATTAAAGAAAACTTGATGAGTACACAAATGCAAGCTCGGTTGATTTTATATCTTACAAACGGCTTAAAAAATAGAATTACCACATCCTGTTGAATCTGTCTTTGTTAAAGTTGTATCAGAATTATAGCTAACTGATATTTAGAGTACTTTTTCTTGCTTTGTACCTGGGACATGCCTTGTTATCAAAACAAGATAGAAGATTACGTCTTCTTTTCTTTTTGTTAGTTCTTTCCTACCCTGTTATAAAATTCTGTCTATTAAAAATCTGTTTTTCAGCCTAAGGTCCTGAGTTGTGAAAACTTTAAGTAAGGGTAATCTTTTTTTCTTCATTTTAGTCTACCTCATATGAGAATGTTATAGTCATCTTTTGGTGTCATCATTCACCAGTTTTTGAAGGGAGTTAAAGGAAAGTGCATTATTCCTCTTCTATCTTTTCTTTCTTTTGAGTTTAATAAATTGGGGAACTAAGGCTATATTCTAGGCTCTGTACTAGTCAGTTTATATTATGATATTTTATCATCTCAGCAGCCTTAAACTCCATTTGCTGATGGGAAAACTAAGACTTGGGAGTTTTCAAATAATTTGTTTAAAGTTCCTACAATTAATAATTGTCACAATTGGAATTCAGAGAAAACTAGGTATTTCTGACTACAAGAGTTAATATCTTTTCAGACCAAGCCTATCTGATGCTTTGAAAATGTGTACTGTTTAACAGTTTGGGGGTCGTTCTTTTCTGAAAATTAGTAACTTTTTTAAACAACTCAATATTGTATTCTTCATTGTACACCAGAACAGGGGTTAGTAAACTTTCTGTAAAGGGACAGATAGTTAATTATTTGGGTTCTTCAGGTCATATAGTCTTTGTCACAGCTACTCACCTCTACTGTTGTAATGTGAAAGCAGCCATAGACAACGAGTATACAAATGGGCATGGCTGTGTTCACTAAAACTTTATGTATGAAAATAGATGGGTAATGGGCTATGGTTTGCAGATCCCTGCCATAGATGAAGTAGTTGTAGCCTTTAGAGGTTAAATGATATGTCAAAGGTTAAGCCATTTAATCTAGAATAATAATGTCTGTATACTGATTTCTAAGACAGTGTACTTTTTCCAGTTGTGGCCTTCTGTTTAGTATATGTTTCTACCCTTAGACACTGACAGCAAATATTATGGGCCTGAAGGTGTTACTAGATTCTTGTACAATTTACTAAAGTCTTAAAATGAGGAATCAAATGAACAGATATGGAATTTTAAAAATAAATTTTAAAAATTCAGCAAGCTTCTCAAAAGACATTATTCTCCAAGTTCATGAAAACAATATAATACATATTGTATGTTTTGTAGTTACTAGCATTCTACCAATCTGAAATCTAAAGATGATTAAGATAGGTCTTAGCTCTCAAAATATGTATAATTCAGATGAGAAACATGCACACAAAATTATGTTTTGCATAATTTATGTGGGAGAATATATAATCAATAATAATATACAAATAGTAAAGATAACTAAAGGTGGAAGAGCTCTTTCAGTTATGGTGTTGATAGAGGATTAGCCCAAGAAGGTATGAGTAGGATTTAGATACTGTCAAATTATTCCAGTTAGAGAGGGAAAGTGTGGAAGTTGAAGTGCCAAGATTGGTTTAGGAAACAATCCAAGTCTGGCTAGATCGTTCATAAAGGACAAGGGAATGTCCAATTGGAGATAAGATGAAAATGTTAATACAGTCACACTTTATGAATCTGTAATGCCAAAGAGCTTTGGCCTTTTTTCTTCATGTAATGGGGTTTTGAACAGGGAAAATGATATTAATGTAGTGATAACCTTGAATCTTACTCTAGAGCCAGTGTGCAGGATGGATCTGAGGAGGAAACAGAGGCACAGGGATGAGTTAGGAAGCTGTTACAGAGGCTAAGAGGTTAATGTATATTAAGTCACATCTTTTTCTCTCTAATTTTAGGATCTTGATGCTGGCGTAAGTGAACATTCAGGTGATTGGTTGGATCAGGATTCAGTTTCAGATCAGTTTAGTGTAGAATTTGAAGTTGAATCTCTTGATTCAGAAGATTATAGCCTTGGTGAAGAAGGACAAGAACTTTCAGATGAAGATGATGAGGTAGTTTTTTTTCTCTA
Source organism: Galeopterus variegatus (assembly GCF_000696425.1). Taxonomy (NCBI): domain Eukaryota; kingdom Metazoa; phylum Chordata; class Mammalia; order Dermoptera; family Cynocephalidae; genus Galeopterus; species Galeopterus variegatus. The sequence goes on along the minus strand of NW_007729815.1, from coordinate 142,316 downwards.
ATTATATTAGAAAATTATTGAGTATTTTCCACGTTCATTGAATTTGACATTGAAATTCTTCAGATTTCACTTGAAATCCTCACCTCGATTTGTTCAAACTAGAATATTGATTTGTGGACTTGAGGCTTTCATAGTTCCTTATTATCTGATTTATATTCTTTTTTTTTTTTTAAGAACACTTACCGTCAAGTCTGATTTATATTATATATTAATACTAATGCCAAGAAGTCAATAGGACTTAATGAACATTCTTTTAATGGTCCTTTCATTTTTAAAAATATTTAATTCATTTTCCCTCTTTTAATGTTACCTTGCTTTTTTTTTTAAAGATGACCGGTAAGGGGATCTTAACCCTTGACTTGGTGTTGTCAGCACCACGCTCAGCCAGTGAGCGAACCGGCCATCCCTATATGGGATCCGAACCCGGGGCCTTGGTGTTATCAGCACCGCACTTTCCCAAGTGAGCCACGGGCCGGCCCCTTACCTTGCTTTTTATGGAAGTAAAATATGCATACAAAGTCTCAAATAGAACCCCTAGATTTATTTCCTGGAATTGACTACCTTCAGCATTTCTAGCTGTATCCCTGTTATTCAGTATCTCCATATTTATAAAATAAAAACGCTTAATGCTGATTGTTTTATTCAATCAAAACATCATATCATTGACTTTTACAATGCTGGGTGAAGATTTTACTGTCCTCCATTTTTTCCCCCTTTACACTCACTTCATTTGATCATTGTCTCTGAGTTTCTTATGTATAGTAATACATGCTATTTGTTTAAAACTTACCACTAAAAAGCCTTCCCGTTTGAAGAAAAAAGGTAATGAATTGATGTTAATGAGTTTATTTTATTAGGTATATCGAGTAACTGTGTATCAGGCAGGGGAGAGTGACACAGATTCATTTGAAGAAGATCCTGAAATTTCCTTAGCTGTGAGTATATGTCTACTTTGTTAAGGAATCAAAAATAACACTAAGCTCAAGATTAAAAAAATAGTCCTCTTTCTGAAGTGTGATTTTTATAAAGTTTAAGTCTTATTTAAAAGTCTGAATGATTAAAGATTTTTTTCTTTTATTTATTATGGTTGGCTCTGTTGCTACATTTTTTAGTTTTATGTGCTAGAATTTGAATTCTTTTTAAGACTTTATTGAGAGTTTCACGTGTGTACAGCATAGAGAATAGTATAATATATCTTCAGTGTATTCATCACCCAGCTTTCACAGTTATCACTGTTTTGCCCATCTTGTCAAATGCAGACATTTTAAATACTGATTCATATTATAGAATGTGGTAGGATTTGTCGTTAAAGAAATTTTTTTTTTTTTTTTTTTTGTGGCTGGCCGGTATGGGGATCTGAACCCTTGACCTTGGTGTTATAACACCATGCTGTAACCAACTGAGCTAATCGGCCAGCCTGCTATTAAAGAAATCAAGACCTAAATGTTTCTCTGGGTTCCTGAGGTATTAGAAGTTTTTTTGTAGAACTATTATTTCTTTAATTTTGTTCTTAATGATGCCTTTTATTTGAATAGGAAAAATTTTTTTTTTTTTTTGGTGGCTGGCCGGTATGGGGATCTGAACCCTTGACCTTGGTGTTATAACACCATGCTGTAACCAACTGAGCTAATCGGCCAGCCTGCTATTAAAGAAATCAAGACCTAAATGTTTCTCTGGGTTCCTGAGGTATTAGAAGTTTTTTTGTAGAACTATTATTTCTTTAATTTTGTTCTTAATGATGCCTTTTATTTGAATAGGAAAAAAATCCATTTTTCTGAGTTGGAAAGAGTACTAGTTATCCAAATGCAAAAAAGCGAAGTCGTAAATTTTTTTTTCAAAATTTTTGCTATATTAGAAAATAATTAGTTGACCCCCTTGACATCAAGTTGAGTAAAATATTTCAGACATGGACTTGCAATTTACTGGACTCTTTGAAACACTCCTCCCCAATATTACAAGACCTTTGTCTTTGGTTTTATGAGCTAGTGGAAAAACCTTTGACAACTTGAAAGGACCAGTGTGGGATCTTATTGCTACTGTCTTATGTCATTTGTCAGGCAATCTAAAAATGATCACATTATTCATGGCACAATAGGAAGGACCTCTTATGGCAAATTTTACTTATAAAGTGTCCTCAAGGAAGAACCGTGCTTCATTTAAGGAGAGGAGATAAGGATATGTTTAGTAAAGACGCTGGGATGTGGGAGAGTTTGTTCTCCACATTGCATGGTGGAAATGTTTGGGAGAAGATAAGTTGGGATAAGGAAGAAGCACTGAACAGTTACAGAGATGAGAACATAGGTGGATAGGCATGTAAGGGGCATACATTTTGGATAGCAAACAAAGATGACTGGTTTTAATTGGCAGTGATTGCTGAGAAGAATGTTTTAGCATTTCCCTTGTAGATGGAATCAGAAAACACTCATTTGAGCCATGGGTTTAGAGCACTTCTAAGGTAGTCTTTGTCACTAGTGGATGAGGAAGTCTTTCTCTAGGAGAGGCAGGTTTCATCTAGATTGATGGGACTCTAGTAGGCACAGTGTCCACAATCAAGCCTTTAAGGGAGTGGGTCTAAGCCTTATTACAGAATAAAAGGTCCCATAGTACTTGCTTCAACTAAACAAACCAACTGTATGTATCTGTGTTCTCAAACAGATAAGTATGTGGTTAATATCACAATGAATACATTTTTAGTTTTAGGATTCTTCAGCATGGTATGGCTAACAATAAATGTATGTACAGTCTTACACTTGAGGAGAGACTGTTATATGTTGACTGCTTTTCAAAATCTTTATTGTAGGGCTGGCCCTGTGGTGCACTTGGGAGAGTGCGGTGCTGGGAGCGCAGCAACGCTTCCGCCATGGGTTCGGATTCTATATAGGAATGGCCGGTGCACTCACTGGCTGAGTGCGGTGCAGGTGACACCACACCAAGGGTTGCGATCCCCTTACCGGTCACTCAAAAAGAGAAAAAAAAAAATCTTTATTGTACAAAATGTACAAATATACAAAATAATGTTTGGATATACATGTGCATAGTGAAATGATTACAACAGTCAAGCAAATTACCATATCCTTTGTCTCACGTAGTTACCTTTTTTGTGTGGGTGGTAAAAGTACCTAAAATCTCTTAGTGAATTTCTAGTATACAGTACTATATTATTAACTATAGTCCCCATGCTGTATATGTCATGTTTTGTTTTTTTTTTTTTCTTTTTTTGTGACCGGTAAGGGGATTGCAACCCTTGCCTTGGTGTCATCCGCAACGCAGTCAGCCAGTGAGTGCACCAGCCATCCCTATATAGGATCCAAACCGGCTGCGGGAGTGCTGCTGCGCTCCCAGCACCGCACTCTCCCGAGTGAGCCATGGGGTCGGCCGGTACACATCATGTTTTATAGAAAATATGAAATGCTAAAATTGAGCTGCGTGATAGATTTTGCCTTAGCCATATCGAAGTTTTTAGCATTGCTATGGCTAGTAATTAATGGGTTACAGAAGCTAACTTTCTTATTTCATTGAAGGACTATTGGAAGTGTACTTCATGCCATGAAATGAATCCTCCACTTCCACCGCATTGCAACAGATGTTGGGCCCTTCGTGAGAATTGGCTTCCTGAAGATAAAGGGAAAGCTAAAGGGGAAATCCCTGAAAAAGCCAAACTAGAAAACTCAACACAAGCAGAAGAGGGATTTGATGTTCCTGATTGTAAAAAAACTACAGTGAATGACTCCAAAGAGTCATGTGTTGAGGAAAATGATGATAAAATCACACAATCCTCTCAATCACAAGAAAGTGAGGACTATTCTCAACCATCAACTTCTGCTAGCATTATTTATAGCAGCCAAGAAGATGTCAAAGAGTTTGAGAGGGAAGAAACACAAGACAAAGAAGAAAGTATGGAATCTAGTTTCCCCCTTAATGCCATTGAACCTTGTGTGATTTGCCAAGGTCGACCTAAAAATGGTTGCATTGTCCATGGCAAAACAGGACATCTTATGGCATGCTTTACATGTGCAAAGAAGCTAAAGAAAAGGAATAAGCCCTGCCCCGTATGTAGACAACCAATTCAAATGATTGTGCTAACTTATTTCCCCTAGTTGACCTGGCCATAAAAGAATTATGTATTTCTAATTATATAACCCTAAAAATTTCGACAACATGAAATTTATTTACACCTATCAAAGCGAGAAAGTGTCTCAATCCATGTAGCATTTGTATCTTTAGTATAATTTATCTGCTTTGGAGGGGGCAGAGTGAATATTTACTTCCTTTTAGGAAAAGTTCCCTTCTGTTTATATTTTATATTTGAGTTTTAATGTATAGCTCATCCTTTACTTCTACCCCTTATATTTTAAATAATTTCCATGTAAATGAGAAGCTTTTTTTTTTTTAATGTGAGTAGGACTTTTAAAAAATTTTTATCATTCACTCTAATTGGGCAGCTCCTTGCTGGTTGGTTTTTTTTTTTTTTTTTTTTTAATTTTTTTTTTTTTTTTTTTTTAATTTTTTTTTTTTTTTTTTTTTAATTTTTTTTTTTTTTTTTTTTTAATTTTTTTTTTTTTTTTTTTTTAATTAATTTATTTATTTATTATTTTAGCAGTCGGGAGGGAATAGGAGAAGCTGGGAGGAGGAGGAAGGGGAGGGGGTGGTCAAGGCATGTGACACCCCCCTCATTCTAGAAAGGAAGCCCAGGGGGCATCTGGCGGTGACTCAGCCAGGGCTGGATGAGGACTTGGGGGGGGGGGTGTGGCTGAGGCACTTGGCTCCCCTCAATCTCGTAGCCTGGGGTGCTTCCAGCAGCAGCTGGTGGTTGTCACTGGGCTGGATGCAGATGTTGGGGGGCATGGCTAAGGCCTTTGGCCCCCCACTTCCCCAGCTGGGGAGCTCAGTGTGTTCCAGCAGCAGCCTGGTGGATGGCAGCCTGGTGGACGTTGCTGGGCTGGGTGCAGATGTGGGGGGGGGCGTGGCTGAGGCCCTCAGCTCCCCCCACCCTGGCTCTGGAGCCCATGGCACTTCTGGCGACAGCCTGGTGGTCATTGCTGGGCTGGATGTGGATGTGGGGGTGTGGCTGAGACCCTCAGCCCCCCATTGCCCCGGCTTGGGAACTTGGGGCACTTCCAGCTGTGGCTCAGTGGCTGTCAATGGGCTGGATGCAGGCGCCAGTAGGGTGTGACTCTGGTCATCACTGGGCTAGATGCGTGTGGTCACCAGGGCCAGCCTTGAAGTGGTCGGGGCTCGATACGGTTGGAGTGGTTCGTTCTTTCTCTCATCTTGGCTTTTTCTGCCTTCATGAACTCCGTAGGTCTCTCCTCTTCCTCTGAGCTCTAGCAGCCCCAGCCTGGCAGTTTGTTGCTTTTTAATATTGTAAGTTGGTTGATTGTGGGAGAGGGTGATGCTGGGTACCGTCTATTCCTCCATCTTCATAAATAGGACATTTAAATGTAATTTATTTAGTACATTTTGTGTAAGCAAATGTGTGAAAGATTTAATACTTAAACTTCATATACTCTTAAACCTTCTCTTTAAACTCTTTACTCTTTTGGAGCCTTTTCAAATACTCTTTCCTGATTAAAAAAAAAAGTTGGTAATTATACGAGGGTACTTCAGAAAGTTCATGGAAAGTTTCGTAGGATTTCTTAATTCTATTTTTCTACGAACTTTTTGAAGTACCCTCATGTTTGGTGCTATGTAAGTAAAAATGTACTTTTTTCTCCTCTAGACTCTTGTAAGGGATAGGTGGTAATGATGTCATCATTTGAGAATAGCCATCATTTACACATAAGAAAAAACTTTTTTAAGCCTCTGTAGTAAAATTTGGAATTGTCTTGAGAGTCTCCCCTGGTATACTAGGTCCTTTTTCACACCTAGTTTTAGGATTTAGTGTAATCTATCATTTCCCCTAAGTTGAAAAACAGTTCTAAGACATTTTGAACTTCTTGGGTGTATTACGTGGTTCCTGGTAGTTGCCTAGGTTTCAGACCTTTGCTTAAGGCCAGTTTTGGAAACCAGTGTATTCAGAAAGATTAATTTAGAAACTCTATATGCAGAACTGTTTATTTAAAAACTAGCCGAAAAGGCTGTAACTTCTCTCTAAATTATCCAGAAATTATGCGTCACTTTTCTTCAAGAATGACAGGGTTAGAACATCTCTCAAACTCTGTAGATTAACTTCTTGATTTACACTTAAATATGAATCTTCAGCAAAATAGTGAAAATAACCACCTTGATTTAGGAGTGTTTTTCTCTCCCCCATGTATGACAGTTGTACATACTCAGGTGAGTACAATAAAATCAGCTAATTATAAGTTTAGAGTAGAACTGAGGGATAATTTTGCACAGCAACTTTGTGTGCCAGTTACTGACTGACCATACTTTTTTTTTTTTTTAAAAGATGACCAGTAAGGGGATCTTAACCCTTGGCTTGGTGTTCTCAGCACCACGCTCAGCCAGTGAGCGAACCAGCCATCCCTATATAGGATCCAAACCTGTGGCCTTGGTGTTATCAATGCCATACTCTCCCGAGTGAGCCCCGGGCCGGCCCCTGACTGACCATACGTTGTTGGTATAAACTTCGAAAGCAACACACACACACCTTACCCATGTATATACATGTAAGTAGGAAAAATGACTAAAGGGATCAGTACTTCAGTTTTGGTGGTCCTCAAATATATAAAGCTTTATTAATTTGGAATTTGTAATACTTCAACTAGAACTAAGTAAAATCCATCTTTCTAAGGAGAGTTGGTAGCATAAATGGGATTATAAATGGTATACATTCAGAGTATATGTATACTATGACTGGTATTTACACAATGTTCAAACCTGTGCAAATGTAGTCTCATATGTCCTATGAATTACTAATGTAGTCTTTCTTGATTGTATAAATTTTTAGGTTTAAGTATACATATTTATTGGCTTATAAATAAATGATTTATTAAACACTTGATTAAGAGTTTTCAGAATGTGATTATTGGATCTTCTAAACAATTTTTTCATAACAGAGTTTTGTTAAAATAGAAATTATGTTTGAATATTGTTTATTTGGGCTATCAAAGGCACAAATCTGAATGTTTCTTTTTTTGGAATGGTCATGCCTGCCCACTTTGGAAACTTTGCTGGCAGCTTGATGCAGTTGGGAGCCTTCAAGGCATTCACTAAGACCAAGTTGAGAAGATGATGCTACAGGTTAGTAGAGCCAGGAAATGCTGTTATCTCCCTTTCCTGCTCACTTGGGTTGCCACATGGCAGGCTGGCTTATGTGATAGTGAACAGTAGTAAATGGTCTAGAAGGGATGTAGCTGGGGCAGGGAGGGGAATTTGGCCTAGCTACTCTGCCACTTGTCAGCATGAAAAGACCTGTTTTAATCACCTGTTTACTTCTCTGCATCATCTTTGAAACTTAAGTTTCATGAAGCCAGGAACCTTTTGATTGTGATGCACATATATAGGTGCCCAGTGAGAATTTATTAAATGAATTAAAGCTTTAGGACTTGAGCCATGAATTTGGCTTTGAATTTGGCTTTAAAGCAGAAGCCTGTGGGACCAAAGCCAGATGAGGGTTGGCTCTTGGCATAATTTGTTAGATTTTTTAAAATTTTAAGAAGGGTTTTAAAGATACTAATTAGTATGCAGCTCTGTAGGCTCAGGATAGTAACTGCAAGTTGTCATGGCATTGTATTGTGAAAAGTTTGTAGTTGCACATTCTGGCTAGATGCTGAATTAGGTTTTGATTTAGTATTAACAAAAAATACCAATTGTTCAAAAGTTTGTGACCATATTATATATCATATACAGCTTTCAATTATATATAATTGGGAATTTTTGCTTTAAAAAGATAAATATCTGAAAGCACCAGAAGATATGAGGGTATTTCAAGAAGTTTATGGAAAGATTTGTATTATCTTTTAGTTCTGCTTTTCTATGAACTTTTTGAAGAACCCTTGAAAATGTTCAGAAGTGTTTAATATTGCTAATAAAAAGCAACATAAAGTAGAACAAGAGCAGTGAAGCAGTAAGCAGATAGGAGACTCCCGATGTGTTCAGTAATATATTTTATAGGTAATGTGTCTGAAATGATTGGTATATTGAAATAGTATTATTTTGGATAAAAGAGTTGATTGTTTTTAGGAGAGGTGATACTGAAACATTTGAATTCTTATTGCTGTCTTTTAAAGTTCTCTCCTTTAAAGATTCATTTCTTTAAAAGTTGATAGACATTTTCCTCTCATCTTTGTTACAATCTCACATCTCTGCTGCCTTCACAATACTACTACTTACTACTGCTTAGGTGTCCTGCCAGCAGCTTAACATCAACTTATCAAAACAGTTATCTTTCATCTTCCTAATTCCAAAACTTCACCATTTTTATTTTTTCCATTGCCATTGTAGGGGGCAAGGGAATACTTCCCCTTTAACTCCCTGAAGTGTCTCTGAAAAGTCAGCTGATAAACAGATTAATGTGAAGGAAAGGCATAGCAAATTTTGTTCAGTCAGTTTTATGTGACACGGGAGCCTTCAGAATGAACAGCCAAGGATATAGGGAAACCTCCATTTTTATGCTTAGGTTCTATGAAGCAGGCACAGCCGTGTAGAAATGTGATCGGAGAAGACAGGTATGATCTAATGCTAATAGTCAGAGTGGGGAAACCCAGCAAGGCCTGTCTATTCAAATTCTTCTTGGCCTCTCTGTGCAGCATTCAATTCCTCTAGGGTATGGGGCACCATTTCTGAAATGGGTTTCTGATGACCTACAGACAAGGTAGAGAATTTATGGCCAGCTCCATGACAGAATGGTGGAGGTGGTGGTGGGGAATTAGAGTATAATTTGTCTTTATGGCTGGCTTTGGGGAAATGGTCTCTGGTTTCTATATCCTGCCTTGGGGAAGATGGGTTCTGGTTTCTATTGCTTGCCTCAAGGGAGAATGAGGCTGAGAGACAGGAAGGCAGGAGGAGGTCAGAGGAACACTTTGATTTTGAGACTGCTGCTTCTGAGGCCTTCTCCACTTTAGGACATCACTTTCCGAGTCTCAACACCATCATGTTAGATGAATTTTTTTATATATCAGCATTAAATTTTAGTAGTTTTGTGTGTGTCTATTTTTGGTTCACACCTTCCCAGGTCACCACCCTATATCAATTAGGCCTTCCTTTAAGATCACAGTAACGTCTCTCTAAATTGACTTCATTGCTTTTGGTCTCCCTGTTTTGGTTCATATATAGAACATTTACAGATATCATGTCGCTTCTCTGATGTAAGTATTGAAAAAACCACAATTGCTTATTGCATACTATCTTGGATGTTTTGCCTGGTCATTTTAAACTTCTGGAGCTCTCTAGGAAGTGGGTATGTACTTTGTTTTCACCATTCTCTTCTCAAGCCCTTTTTGCTGCAACAAAGTTCATAAGCTTCCTGTTATGGGGGAAGGGCTAAATTCACAATCACAGATCTTAAGTGATCTTAAGAGACAATAAATGTATAGCACCTAGGATGGGACCTGACAGGTGGTAAGCATTTCTAATAAATGGCAGTTTAATAATATTCTCTTTGCATCCATTCATGACCATAACCACTTCTGAAACCCAGCTCAGGTAACCTTGAATTAACCCTTTTTATACATTGTATCTGCTCTGAGGTACTCTGTTGAAACTATGTTTCTTTGTCTTCTCACCACAGTAAATTGTAACATCCTTTTGTATCTCCTTTCCCTAACTGCCAAATATAATGCATTGTGTACACAGGAGACATTCAGTAAAGATTGTTGACTAGTAAGGAAAGCAGCTATGCAGTTTTCTCCAATTTGAGAGGAAAAGACAGTCTTTTTAAAAAATCCTAAAAAAATATTGTCTGTATAACAGGTAAATGGCAAAAAAAAAAAAAGGAACATTCTAAGGAAACTGGTTTTTAAAAGTTGATATGGTATAAGAATTATAGCAGAATTGAAAAAGCTTTTCTTAAAACCCTCTAAGAACTTTTTTTTTAACCTTTTCTCACATTTATTCTGTTTCTTTATTCTTTATATGAGGCATACGAGACCAAATCTCTTGAGTTAAGCACTTTTTAACCACAAGATGGAAGCATCCCCAAGGTGGGAGGACTGAAGGTATCCACCAATGGTAGACTAAACAGTATTGAGAGAATATTCCAGGAAGAGAAATTGTTGCCTAAAGAGCAAAGAAATGATGGGAGTTCTATTCTGTTTAAAGAAAAAAAAATTTACATTCCTGTCCTGAAATCCTTCACTATCCTTCCTTCAGTGATTCATGAGACAAACACTGCATAAAAATACTATGCTGTTGGGCTGGCCCGGTGGCGCACTCGGTAGAGTGCAGCGTTTGGGAGTGTGGCGGCGCTCCCGCCGAGGGTTTGGATCCCATATAGAGACCGGTCTGCTCACTGGTTGAGCGCAGTGCGGGCACGACACCAAAGGTTGCGATCCCATTACCAGTCACGAAAAACGACAAAAAGGAAAAAAAAAAAATACTACGCTGTAGTGTTAGATGTCCTTAATTTGATCATTTAAGGAGAAATACTTTTAACTTTAACCTAAATGTTATTTTAGTGTAAACTCTGGAAATATTTAATGAGTATGTAAGAAGGCATAGCTATCACTTGTGTAAACTGGTGGTTTTAAAATTTGAGGTTCCGTTCTATAAATCAGTTGCTTTTCTTTTATCATGAAAGTAGCAGTAAATAGAAAATTTCAAAAATGAAGTTGTAAAAACACGCAATTTTACCATCCAAAAGTGAACTAATCCCTTGTTTATACTTTTACTTTTCCCCCCCATGTCTAATTTTTTTTTTTTTAATCTCATTTTAAAACTCCACCTTGCTTTTGGGAAAGAAGGGTTGTAATGGGTGCTTTAAAGAGCTACAAATTTAAATATTGAAGTCTAGCTAAAATATGCCAGAGAACTTCTGCCTAAGGGGTTCCCTATATAATGAACTCTTTCAAAAATTAAAAAAATAAAAATAAAAACCACAAAAACAACTGTCCTGTTTGTTTTCTAAATTGAGATATTTTTAGAAATTGGTATCCATAATTTAGCGATTTCCTACTCAGTCTTGTCTCATTTAAAATATTATTTGTTTAGCATGTTTCAGAGGACAGATGTAAACTTGAGCCCAGCCTCTGTCCTATGTCAATATTAGCAGGGATTTGGATCGAGGATTAGGGCTATTAGTTTTCCAATTCCTATCTGAGGCAAATTCTTTGTTTACAACTCTGGTTTCAAAAGCACTACCTGAGGCAAATTGTTTACAACTCTGTGTTTCAAAAGCACTTGGAAACCTATAAAATTTTTTATTCAGGACAGAAGACCTCTCTATATCAGCATTTCCCAAACTGTTTGGAAAGTCTAGGAATGTTAGTTCAAAGGAATTATACTAGGCTAAATTATTTAAGAAAATGGTTCCATGGCTAAGTATGTTTGGGAAATCCATTTGAGAAATCCTTTCCTGCATTTCTCAGAAGGTTTACTGTGAATTGTGAATTTTCCTCCAAATTTTTTTGACCAGAAAGCACACTTTTCATCCGTCATTTTGTCCATGGAATACACTGCCCTATGACACAAATTAATTTGGAATATATCATATATAAGTAACGATATCACAGCATATATAAAACATCCTGAAGGACTACCTGGACTTGGAAGAGTTATCGCAAAATTACTGTCTCATAAAAGGTCATTAAATTTGGTCTTCTCCAGGCTTTATTTGGTTTATTTTATCAGCTCTCTCCAGTGTGTTGATTTTGTTAACATTTGCATAAGTATTTGTTTTCAAGGTAATGTAATAGAAACAGCATTTATTATTTCTATGAATATTAATTATTGAGAATCAGAAATATTCTAAATTTACTAAACTCAAAGGCAGTCATGGCCCCTTCCCAAAAAACTTTACAGTCTTAGACAATTTGTGCATTTTAACAAATTCTTAATTATAGTACAAAAGAAAGTCACAGAAAACTTGTAAAATCAGTTTATGAAACATCTATAAAAGGAGTAGGTCATATGCTAAAGTATGATAAAATGGTTTGTGAGCAATACAGTATAATAATCTGCTTATTAGTGATATAATGTAAAGTTTATAATAGACCCAAACTTCTATTCTTGGTGTTGTGATCTTTTGGTGGTGCTTGTTTACCAATCTGACCATCATCATTTTCTTCCTCTCCCCCATCTAAAGTCATGAGGAAAATATAAGGGATGTCATAAAATAAACATCAACTATATTGTTACCAAACAGAATAAGAACCAAACGTCTCAATAAGCAACTTACCTAGTTGCAATAAGACAATATACAATGCTAAGAAAAGATATTTCCAATTCAGCATTAGATATTTTTACTTTCTAAACATAGAACTAACCTATACCATTTTTTGAAACTGATAACAACTGCAAATTCTGGAACAAAACACAGCATTGATTTCTTAGGCTCAGAAATGTTAAGAAGAGGTTTTTAACATTTCTGATACATCCAACAGCTCAAGCCTGAATGTGATAAATTAAGCACCAAAATCAACACTGATACTTATTCACTCCCCACCTTTTAGATTCATTCATGTTAACATGATAATGTGACTAGGTACATGAGAAAAAGCAATGTTACTTCATGAAAGTTTCCTTAAATATTATTAGATGATCATTCTAGCTAACCCACTTTTCAGTTTTCAGGTCAATTCTATTTATATCTGAGTCTTTAATAAGGTATATTACACCGCCTTCAAAATATTTATCTACCTGAGTGTTAATTATCCTTCCACCACCTCGACAAACACTAAAAATGGCACCAAAATGTGGCATCCCCTGCCACTGTTCCTAACAGTCACAGACAGAGTCACTGTCAAGCAGGGCTACTTCACTTTACAGATAAGAAAACTGAATGGTGGATTTGAACCTAGGGCTCCTGCCTTGTAATTGTCATTTTACTCTCACATTTTTATCTTGAAAACATTTGTCATGTTGGTTTCTCTACAAAAGGAATTATACCTGAACTTACAGCCTGAGGAGCATAACCCCCAGTCTAGAAGGGTGGAGAACAGCAGGAGTTTGGGAGCCCTGCTCTGACCACAGTCGGAATTCCAAGACTGTGTTTTGTCTTCAAGTGATTTTTAAGTTTGGTTCTGATACAAATTCCTGATTTTTTTTTTTTTTTCCAAAAGATGACCGGTAAGGGGATCTTAACCCTTGACTTGGTGTTGTCAGCACCACGCTCACCCAGTGAGCAACCGGCCATCCCTATATAGGATCCAAACCTTGGTGTTATCAGCACCGCACTCTCCCGAGTGAGCCACAGGCCGGCCCTACAAATTCCTGATTTTAAAAAACATCATTTCAGTAAGAAATTTACATTAAGGCTCATGAACCAATTCAGATTTTAGTTCATGCCTCCTCAAAAACTGCTATCTTACTTAGAAAAGGAAAAGTTAAAACTCAGAATGCCCAGTTGAAAAATTGTTTAGGGCTTGATGGTAAATCAAGTTTAGTCTTACATATTTTTATATGTAATATACCAAAATCATTTTCTGAAATATTATATTAATACCTACTTTCAAGTACATAATAAATTACTGCTTATTTAAATAAAAATGATCAAGATATTCAGGTTATTACCAGTAAAAAAAAAGACTACAAATTCTGTATTAACATATATGATTTTGTGCATGTAGAATAAGCTTGGCACAGAAATGACTCCTAAATGTGCATGTGTTCCCTCATTCCTTTGTGGGTCTCAGGCATTCACCATGTACCAAGCCCAATATGGTTTCATTACCAGATCCTGTAGAACTTTCAATTTATAACACTGTGCTCTAGCCAACTAAGCTAACAGGCCAGCCCAGAACTTTCAATTTAAAACAAGAACCAAGGCACTTACAAATCTGCCTACCAGAGTTGCTATTGTTTTTTTCTGTTTGATGCTGACCCCTCCCCAGCCCCAATAATTCTTACATATAACGTTTAAGATAGGTAAACTTGCATAGTGGAGAATGTTTGCTTTAAACTGAGTACTAATGGTAAAACATTTTGTTTCCTGATAGGTAACATAATACCTTTACTACAAACTTTAGGAAAATGCAAGGTCCAGTAAAAGCACTGTATTTAGTTTTTCTTGATACATACATGAGAACATTCTTCTGTCAGTGTTACAAGTGAGCTAGAGATTGCCAAAACTTAAGACCTAGTTTCATAAAATGACTCAAAGCCCTACACAGTTTCTGGGAGGGACTGGGAGTAGCAGGTTGCTGGAACCCCTTGTTCATTTATTCATTCAATACATGCTATGTGCTAGGCACTGAGGACATAAAAATAAAATTTTCAAACAAATAGACCTTCGCCTCAAAGAGCTCATCCTCTACTGGAAAAGGCATACACATAGAAGCAGATTATGACACGGTGTTGTAAATCTGGGGAGCAAAGAGGAAGGGCCCCTACCCCCTGATTGCCTGGGAGGGGTGGAATGGAGTTTGGTGGGATGATGGTCAGCAAAGGCTTGCTAGTGGAGTTGATACCTGAACTGAGTTTCAGTGGAGAAGTGGGAAAGAAAACAGTGAAAATGACATCCCAGATGCAGGGGACACAAGTAGCATGTCATGTGTCTAGGAACTACAAACAGTTGATTGTTGATTTTTGTTTTAAGTAGCTTCCCCTCTCCAGTGCTGTGTGGAAGATGGACTTGAAGAGGAGAAGGCTGGGAGCAAGAGACCAGTAAAGCTGTTGCAGTGGTGCAGGTGAGATATGAGGCCCTAAACTCTCCGTGTTGACAGCCATGGAAAGGAAAAGGGAGAATTCATCAACATTTATAATTAACACCAATGTTCAGTGACCAACTGAATATATGGGATGAAGGAGGGAAAGTACCAAGGATGACTCCCAGGTTTCTAGCGTGGTGGTACCAGTAATTGAGATAGAGAATATAGCAGGATGAACAGCTCTAGGGAAGAAAGTACACTCAAATTCCGACATGATGAGTTTGAGGTACCTATAAGTCACATCCGGGTGGCTATGTCCGGTGCAGTCAGATGTGCATGTGTAATGCAGGCAGGAGGCTAGACTGACACATTTGGGTGTCACCAACAGAGGACCGTGGCATCCAGGCAGGGACACTGGTTCTGTAGGAAGAGAGACTTCCTTAATTGACCTGTTACTTTGGGGCTCTGTAGATGCAACCTTGTCATCCCATCAGGCCCATATTTTGGCCCATATTTTCTTGGGCCATTGAGATGTGGTTGCTTATTTTTTCTCATATCTCCTTAGAACATTTGGAAAACTAAATATTCCCAGTCTTATGATCACTTTCCCCTTCACTGAGAACTAATTATGTATGGCACATACCATTTCCTCACGTATAGCACTCACGGCAAGGTCTTGTATATAGTAGGTGATCAATACATGTTCATCTTTATTGCTTACATTTATCTGGCTCTCTGTATACAAAATTAGCTTCTTTTTTCTTTTGCAAGAACTTTTTTTGCTTCTCAAGTTTAACTTCTTTCAAATTTCTAAGACTTCTTCAAGATTAAGTGTAAATAGGCAGTACTTGATAGGGAGCTGTCTTCATTTCATCATCAAGGCTGAATCATTCCTTTCATTATCACCACATGTTGCTTATTGCAGGACTGGGACACAGCCATTTCTCTTCTTAGGGAAGACCATGGAACTTATCCAGTTGAGGTTCCACAAGAGGGAGCTAGGGTTGCAGTAACCTGGCATGTGTAATCCCTGATTCCAGGTGGTGATGGGGGTTGAGTTTCACATTTTACTTTATTTGAAAAATATGTGCAGAAGAGTCACTAAAAATAAGAACAAACTAGGCTTTGTTGTATTTGAGTGGCTTGGCAAATTTTTGTATAGAGGAATCACTGGGCATGAAGGATTTGATACTGGGATAGAATCCAATTGCCCTCTGAATGGAAGTACAATATCCTTTTTAAGAGCACTGAAGTTCTGGGATTTCTCTGGAATAATCACCTTTGTGAGGTGTGGATCATGTCCAGAGACTGTAACCTGAGAGGAAATAAGAAACAATTGTATGAGTGATTTCAGGTGTTTCATCGTGCCAACACTTAAAAACACTGATATCCACCACGAAAATGCAGCCTTTGTGCAAGGCATGTAACAATCTGCCAGGCCTCCCGGGCTAGTAACAGATTCAGTCCTGCTTGCTGAATGAGTTACCCAATGCCTGTTGATATAAACCATAGTTGTTAATGTGGTGGCCAAGAATTACAAAATGAAATAAAGACAGAGACATGCACCTTATCTGGTGATGTAAGCCAGAAAAAGGAAGCAGTAGACTGATTCTGCCACCATCATTTTCATGGAGCACAAAGGTAAAGAGTTAACTGTTTCCCTTTGTCCCTTGTCTGTACTTAATATCCTCACTGGATATCAAGATTATTTATAAGTAGAATTATTTTCTCAGTTTACTCCATTTTCTTTGCTGCCGATCTAAGTGTACCTTGATCTATTGCTTCCTTAAAAAGCTTTGATTTTTACCTGGTTTTGTTCAGTTGAGTCTGAATTTTCAGCTAGATTTGGTTTTTTGGTGGAGGAAATGATCAGGAAAAAATAAGATAAATGTTTGACTAACTCTAAGTGATGTCCACTGAGAAATGCTTTTATTATGAAAGGGAAATGCTTTTTATATGACAAGCAAAAGAATGGGGAATAACATTTCCATAACCACTAATTGGTATGTATTTTAGCCATTCATTTAAGCTTCAAATGTCTTACCTTCCAATCTTGTCGTAGAACTAATAGCTATGAGCAGCATGTACTGCACTAGTCTAACTAATGGGAAATGAACAATTCATAACTTTATTCTCTAAAGGTGTGGCTTATTTATCAGATTGAATAAAAATAATTCAGATTCACTAAAAGAAATATCCTCTTTTTTCCACAGAATATAAATATCACATTGAATAGGAGGAAATAAAGAAAATTTTTAGGCAAAGATTCACAGCAAGTTAAGAATTTTCAAGCTCTATCCATCTTCTCAGTAGGAATAGGAATTCCCAAGAAGAAAATTAGCAATTGATGAGCTCCACTATTGGGCACTGTAGAGAATAACCTATGGAGCAGGGAGGCTCTGAATTCTACAGAGTTTTATAAACTAAAAACCATGCCTTTCATTATGTCCTAAAGATGAAATAATGAAATAGAAAGTCAGTTTTTACTATAGAAGAGATGACTATCTTCTCCCAGAAGTAGTTCTATACAGAATGACTGCCATGGTTGGCATCAGACCCACTAAAAAAAGTAGAAGAATCTTAAATTTCCTGGAGAAAGTCACATCAAAAAGAAAGAGGTGCAATCTGGCCAACTAAACCATTGCTTATTCATTTAGTTTATTCACATAAACCTATTCAGGCTCAAATTATTCCATACTTCCTTCTTCTAGGAAGAAATGACTCAGAAATATGCATCTTAATAGAATTAAAATCAGAAAATTTACCTGTATTGATTGGAAAAAGGGCTGCAAAACATGTCTATCACTTGTTTAATACAGCAGTAAAATTTGTGGATCAAATTTCACTTATAATGAATTCTAAAAACCTTGTCCCAATCAATTTTTTTTAAAGCAAATCTCAATTTTTATTGGAATTATTTTGGTTTTCTACTTTTCCTCTAATTATCAAAGCAGAACGGCAATATAGGACATTTGGAAAGTACAGAGAATTATTACAAAAAAGCAGAGTCACCCACAATCCCTTCAGTGGCAAACACTCTGATATTTTGCCAAAACTGCTTGCCATCTTTTCTCCAGTCTTTATTCTGTACTTTGTTTTAATGGTTGAGATCATATGGAGTACATAATATTATATCCTTAAGCATACTTTTTATAACCTGCTTTATTCTCTTATAGAAGCAGAGATAGATCTGGCTTTGAGATCTAGGTTTAGCCTCCTGTGAAGTGAAAAGAGTCCTGCTCATGTGTTAGAAGACCAGGGTTCAGCTCATTCTAACAAATAATAATCTTGCATGGAGATTACTTTAATGCCAAAGTTCCTGCCTTGCCAATCTATTTTTTAATAGCAGAAATTATGTTTAATGGAATAGGTGTTAAATGGTATTCCATGCAACTGGGAAGGACTTTTCTTACCTTGCTTAATTATTAATAAGGTTGCATTTTTTTAATCATAAAAGATATAAGAAATAGGATTTTGCTCCTATTAAAAAAAATTGCTGGAGGGGAAACAACATGAATTTTTCTGGTTTGTTCCTTTCATTCCCACCTCCCCCACCCCACCCCCGCCAATTGCAAGTCTGATGTTGTCCTTTCCTTCCATCCTGAAGTATCTACTTTTGGACTTTCAGGACGTTTTTTAGATTCCTCTGGGTGAGTGAGTACTGTGAGTTCTATAATATTTTAATAGCAATAACTAGGGTTGCATACTTACATTTATTATATAGGACCCAGGCAAGAGAAGGAGATAATACTCTCCAAATTTGTTAGTTCTGTAGGGGCAGATATGTTTTCTGTCTTGGACTTCTATAATTACATTGGGTAATGGATTTCTATTCTGATCAAAAACTTGACCCTTTACACCTGCAAAACAAAAAGAAAAATATAAATACCACATTTTATGGCATATAAAAAATTCTTATAAATATTTAAGAAAAACATGCCTGATAATTATTAGCTGTTTTGAGTTAATAAGGTGAAGAAGTGAAAGTAAACTTATTTTTGATGTAACATAAAATACAGTCAAACTACTAATCTAATGTATAATTTAAATTTGTTTGTGGTTGCATATTTATAGCACATATTATCAAAGAGAGAATACAGACAACAATCTTAAGATCTCATCCATGTACCACCAAACCTTCCCTTAGAGGGAAGTAATTGTTTTACCAGAGATATGATTTGTCTCTACCTGCTGAATTTGAAGCACTGGAAAAAGACCAGTAGAGCCAAAGAGATGCAGAGAGAGCCAGCACTATTACATCTGGGAAACAAAAAATAAAATTTTGAAAAAAGCTCAGATAAACAAAGGAGAAGACACAAAACCTGAGACTTAAATTATGTGGCCACATCTGGAGATGCAGGGAAAAATGTAAAGCTCTCTTTCCTTCCCTTGGAAATGTATTCACTTCATGAATGAAAAGTCTTTGCTGGTCAAGAGCTGGAATTCTGCATCTCTTGGCCACAATCTAGAGTCAGAGCTGGGCCGCTACTTGGGAGACTACTTGTTTACGTCCATTTCCCACCTAGTGATCACAGTTGCCACCTATTTTAGATTCATATCTGTGTTCCACAGAATTCTGGAACTCAGCACATACCGGATTCTTTTAAGCCCAGGTTGCTTACGTTTCTGAGTGCTGTGAGCCATTCCCCAGACGTCTGGGTTCAGATCTGCTTTGAAGAGTCCATGGGACAGACAGGGTAGCACCAGGCGATATTGCATCTTGCTTCTCCCCAGAAAGGGGAATAACAGGACATTTTAGGCCTTGAGAATTCAGATGTGCCCTCCTTTGCTACCTTGGCCTTAATAACTGCAGGCACCCTCATCCCAACCCAAACCTAGTAAATCCTGTAAGCGTGACTACACAGCACCAAGGGGTCCCAGTTTGAGATCAAGATAGAAATCTGCAATGAGTTCTAATTGAAAGAATAACTTAATGGGGCTGGTTGGTTAGCTCAGTTGGTTAGAATGCAGCCTTATAACACCAAGGTCACAGGTTTGGATCGCCCTACTGGTCAGCCCCACACAGAAAAAGACTAAAGAAAAAAAAAAAGAAGAAGAATCACCCAGTGGAGCGTTAGAACAAGCTGGTATGAGGCAGGGCAGATGCTTTCACTCCCAACTTCCAGTTGTCTAAACTTAGGTTCAGACAAGCGTTTGCTCATTTCTTTTTTTTCTTTTTCTTTTTTAAAAGGTGACTGGTAAGGGGATCTTAACACTTGACTTGGTGTTGTCAGCACCACGCTCTCCCAAGTGAACTAACCAGCCATCCCTATATAGGGATCTGAACTCATGGCCTTGGTGTTATCAGCACCACACTCTCCCAAGTGAGCCATGGGCTGGCCCTGCTCAACCTTTCAAACACAGCCAGATGACAGTACAGCTTGGGCTCCACCCAGTCTCCTACCCCCTCAGCTAGGCCAGTCCATTAAAGTGGAAGGCCTTTCCTTTCCAGACAAGGCAGGTCAGAGACTGTCAGGTAAAAATCTCAGAGACTCGGGAGCATCCTAGCACGTCGTGAGACTGAACAAGTGAATGCAATGCAGCTTGACAGATATCAATAATTTCCTTAAGCCAGAACAATACCAATAAAGGGGTGTTCGCTCCTGTCATCTACACAAAAATATTCTTTGGCTACTTATTAGGCGCTAATGGGGAGAGAACTTTTTTCTTTTTTCCTTTTTTTGTCTTTTTTCGTGACCGGCAACGGGATCGCAACCCTCGGTGTCGCGCCCGCACCGCGCTCAACCAGTGAGCGGACCGGTCTCTATTTGGGATCCGAACCCTCGGCGGGAGCGCTGCCCTCTACCGAGTGTGCCACCGGGCTGGCCCGAGAACTTTTGCATTAAGTAATAATGACCATATTCTATCAGTATTTTGAAATATGGTTTCATTATTAAACCAGAAAGAAAATGCCTCTGTCTTAAATCATAAGGGGTTAGGGTTCATGTGCTTATTTACATATATATATATATATAGAGAGAGAGAGAGAGAGAGAGAGAGAGATTTTTTTTTTTTAAGTGAGTTAACATCTGATCACAGGGACAGGCAGGTAGGTAAATATTCTTCATAGCGTAAATGGACATGTAAGCCCTCCAAATTCAAATAACAATAGTTATGCTGCAATTTGCATGTTATTTATCAGTTTACAAAGTTTCTTCACTGGCAATAGTATATAAAGATGATACTTCAAAGCCCTCCTTAATTCAGTGCTGGGTGAATAATGTCTACAGCTAGATTGAAATTCTGAAAATAGTAGTGCATTTACATGGAGCATATTTCATGTTCAGCTGCACTGCCATGTTGATACTGATGAAAGAATTTTAGAAAAGAATAGAGTAACACACTGAAGGATCAATGTAGGTATAAATATAATAGAAAGGCTGAATAATATATGCCTCATGAGGAAAATCTAATGGAGAATGAAATACCAGAATACTAAGCAAGAGAGAACCCAAAACAAAGTTTGATGACATAATGAGGAAGGAGAAAGACCCAATAATAAGTTTATAAACATTATTAAGATGCTGGTCAAAAAGAAAGATAACATGTTGTAACATCCCCTATCATAGGGAATCAGCCTACTCCATGAGTGACTCAGCCTGTCAGACACAGTGCTGTGAGTTCATCAATGATCTTTGTGTACTTCTGTTCAGGTCGGAGGAATGGACGTAGGAGGTACAGGTCTAAAGGAGGGTCGGGGCATTCATTTTAGGGATGTGTGGCCACGGCAGGGTCTTAATTATCTTTGTACTCAGCCCTCTGCCTCTGTGCTCCCCACCCTCATTCTTCTCCGTCTCCTTTTTAACAGGTGGAAAGCCTTCGTGTGAAGCATGCAAAACATTCCAGGAATTATGCAATTATGCAGAAGGCTCATGCAGCAAACCTCTTCAACACACACACGCACACGCATGCGTGCATGTGCACACACACACACCACCCCCCGCTTTGGCTCGATGCAGTAGCATGAATATTATGCCAACTCCTGACATGTTTCTTCCCACAAGCCATTCTAACTGAAGAAAGATAACCTTAACTCTGGAAATATAGAAGAACCTCCCATACCCCACCCAAAGAGACACTGACTGGTTGATAGACTTGAGATGCATGTGATTCCATCATCATCACAAGCAGTGTTTCTCTAGTGCAATGGTTTTCTTTTTTTTCTTTTTTCTTTTTTTTTTAAAGATGACTGGTAAGGGGATCTTAACCCTTGACTTGGTGTTGTCAGCACCACGCTCACCCAGTGAGCTAACCGGCCATCCCTATATGGGATCTGAGCCCATGGCCTTGGTGTTATCAGCACCACACTCTCCTGAGTGAGCCACAGGCCAGCCCTAGTGCAATGGTTTTCTAAGGTAGCCCATGGACCAGCAGCATCAGCACCACCTGGGAGGATGTTAGCAATTCAAGGTCCACTAGGTCAAAAACTCTGGGACTGGAGCCCAGCAATCTGTTTTAACAAGCCCTCCTTGTGAGTCCTGCACATATTTGACAGCAACCACTCTTCTGATACATTTAGTTTGACCATCTGTGATAGAGGCCAGACAGCCTTCAGGAAACAGACTGGGAAGTTTCCTAGTGTCAGGTCACTTGGGGTGGGAGGGGTTGAAGCTAATGGTGCTAGGTTACCACCCCCATGCTGGAAAAAATGCAAATGGTACATCCAGTGTTCTCTGGGTCTATGATGTTGTGTTGCAAGTGACAAGCAAACATGGCCTTTTTCTAAATGGAAGATGATATAACAGAATAACATCCTGTTTTTCTGATCTTTTACCAAATTTCAGGTCATTCGCCATGTAAAAATAAGGGTACTCTGGAATTTTACACCCCCATTAATGTAACATGCATCACACTATATTTTGTGTTAAGAAGGAATAAGAAAATCTTACAAACCTAGATGCACCTGTTTCATATATTCAATTAATGAGGCTTTGTTATCAATCCAAAAGAATGGAAGCTTCTCCTCACGAGGATATTTACAGCATGACAGCTCCAATGTAATTTCAAAACACTGGGCCCAGATGTAGTTGTAATCTTGCATTCCACCTAACACAAGCATATTTAATTTTTGTTAAGGTGTAAGACTGGAGTGGAGCCAAGTATCACGTACCTTGGGGATGAGTGAATCAAACAGTTGCAAGAAAAGTACATGTAAACAGAAAAAGATGAATTTGACATATTAGCATGTAAATCAGGGCTTGACATTTTATTACCCAGGTATGACCAGGCAATCCTAAATATTCCCATATGGGTAACTGGATCAGAGCTAACTGAAGTTCAACTGTGCATTCAACTAAGTGAGGGGTGGGTGAAGCATCCTTTTCTCATTTTTATTTTTTGAAATTCTACACTCTAAAAAGGATTCTCCAAATTACATTTCTTCCTTTAATTTTATTTTAAATGGATATAAGCTGGAGTGAGATTTCTTTAAAAATATTTCTATAAGCTGTTTATAAAAACATTTACCATATAAAGCTAAATACAGTAATTTAGGGGAATAACAATGACCAACATTCACTGAGTGTTCACTATTGCTAGCTACTGTGTGAAGTGTTTTGTTTAACTCATTTAATCCTCACAGCAATTCTTTTTTTTTTTTTTCTGTGACCAGCCGCACCGCGCTCACCTAGTGAGTGCACCGGCCATCCCTATATAGGATCCGAACCTGCGGCGGGAGCGCTGATGCACTCCTAGCGCCGCACTCTCCAGAGTGCGCCACGGGGTCAGCCCCTCACAGCAATTCTGACCCATTTTACAGACAAGGTAACATCTTCACAGGTATTAAGTAACATGCCCAGGGATTCCAGCCAGTGAGTGGCAGAGACTGGAGTGTAGGCATCTTGCTCAAGCCCCGGTGTTCTTACCCATGACACCAAATGCTCCTGGGGGTAAAAGGATCTGTGCTCTCAGGAGGTAACAGACCAGACCCCCATGGCTTCTGGGGCTGCCACTGCTCATGCTCGCTTTCCGGTTCTTACCTCTGATGACCTTATTTTCAAAGCGTTATAATCATTTCGTATTT
Organism: Galeopterus variegatus; assembly: GCF_000696425.1. Classification (NCBI taxonomy): domain Eukaryota; kingdom Metazoa; phylum Chordata; class Mammalia; order Dermoptera; family Cynocephalidae; genus Galeopterus; species Galeopterus variegatus. Next base: position 118,607 of record NW_007729815.1, on the reverse strand, counting down.
TCTAAGATGCAAAGCTTTTCATATTTTAAAATCTCTGCATTGGGATGTGTCTTAAATTTTGTGGCTGATAAACATGATGTCTCTACTTCAACTGAAAAGATTTTTTTTTTCTTTCTGATGGGACACTGTTTTGCAATCAGTGGCCTCTTGGATTTGATGAAATACAGTAGTAACTTTGAAGGAAGTAGTTTCTGACACATTTTAATTTGTTACACTTGATATCTGCCGAGACACCCATGTATTTTCAATTCTTTCAGGGTGTTTGGGAAGTACTGAAGTAGAAAAGAATTTTAATGCTAAGAAAATGGTTAAAATATATCAAAATAGTATTTAAATATTAAGTAATATCTATACAGGCCTAGATTCCAGCCAGGAAGTATTTCTCTGTCCCTCCTGTTTGCTTTATCTACCTTACAGGTTTTGGTTTTTTCTCTGCCCTCATGTTCACCAAAAAATAGAAGAAGGAAAAGGGAGAGAAAAGAAAACAAAAACAAAGCCCTAGGCTGGATGGATATGTCTCAAGTAAAAAGAATTTAAGTGGCAAAACAGGTGTGCATTATGGGGCCCTAGCAAAGTATCCGAGATTGAGAATGTCAGGTGTGGAGAGCATATGCAGCACTGGGTGCAGTCAGGCCTGGCCAACAAAACACCCAGACTGGGCCAGGATGCTTTTGTTCTAATCTCCTCAATGCAGCTGGCTTTGCCTGATTTTTTTTCTGAAAAGGATACATAACTCACACATAGCCACACTTGGGAACAATTCCCAGTAGCAACTGTTCATAGCAAATTTCCTACACATCTGGATTTGTCCTGAAAGTTACAGACAGTGAACATGAAGGACAGCTCTGCCACTGGGCAGGAGGGGCTCCTCCCTAGCTATGGAGATGAACAGCATGACTATGGGGCTATATCTTGGACAACTGAGAGAAGTCTGGGATATTGTGGTGTCTAGCTGGACCTGCTGCCTATCAGTTAGGGTCTATGCTTATTTACATTACCTGGAAACTGGCAGAGAGCCAACCAGACACAAAAGTCTCAGCTTGTGCAAAAGTACGTGATAGCTCATGCATCCAAAGTGACACCTGGGGAAGGCGCCTTTGGAAGAGGATTCTGTGCAGAACTGCAGACTGCAGCTTGCTGTTGGTAGGGTCAGACTGCCCTGCCTGGAAGGGAATGCTTTCCACTGAGGCAATGGAAATCCAGTTCCAGCCCGTGTCTCCTCTCTTGCCCTTCCACCCTAGGGCTCTCCTGTTCTCTTTCACTTCCCAGACAAGAGAGCGCTCTTACATTCCTGGGCTTCCTTTCATATTATTCCTTCGATAAGAATCTCCCTCCTTCCACGTCCCCTACATGGCAATCTCACACCCTCCTCTTACCTGGCCATCTGATTCCAAAGGTGGAAAACTGGAGGATCCCCCCTCCGCCACTGTATCCTGCCTTAAGAGATCTTTTGTTTACGTGCAAAATGGCTTTAAAATCATGATACTTCATGTACAAATACAGCTTCTATTAGAAACTGGAAGGTCTGGCAATATTGGCACCCCACTGCTGCATGGCAATAATTAGCTGGATCTAAGTAGCAGCTGTCTCTGTTAGATGGGGCATAAGCATTACATTTCTATGAGGTCTTCACTACTCCCTATTGTATTTTGGCTTTACACTGCTGTGGTACACTGTACCTTTTCTAAATCTCTATTTTTAATCTAATTACCCTGCCATCACAACTATTTATTTGCATGTCTGTCTCCTCTATGAAATGTGAGGGTGTCTTGGCACAGTTCCTGGCTCATAATAGGCAGATGCTGAATAAGCATCTGAATGAATGGAGGCGGCCTTGGCAGTGAGGAACATGTCAGAGCATCTCTCCAACTATGAGTCACCTCTACTGCTCTTGTGATATTCGCTGATGGAGACTCTATTGAAGGGACTGCATTGTGCCTAAAGATCTTTCAACAACTGTTGGGTCAACATAAACCAGCTGGCACCTCTGGGGAAAGGCAATAAGGAGAATGGAAGAAATGAAGAGAAACTCACCTTGGAGTGGATACCAAGCGTATCCATTTGTAACGCCATTAGGAAAGTTCATTTTATTTTTACATTGATCTCCTTTCTTCATGTTGGGATTTCTTGAAGCATAGGTATGTGCAAGATATTGAAAAACATCGTCATCAGGAGTTAAGCTTCGGGAGAGGAATGTCCCAGTTGCTGTATTTGAAAGACAAACCAAGACCTTTCAGTAGGCTTTAGAGTAAGAGAAAACATACAAAACCATATTAGCAAATACATAATCACGCCACACATAAAAGCTCTAATTTCCATACAGGGAAATCCTCTGTCCACTTCCATGAAATATCCCCCTCTACAGTTCTTTTTGCTTTTTTTCTTTTTTTCTGGCAGCTGGCCAGTACAGGGATCGAACCCTGAACCTTACTGTTAACATCACCACGCTCTAACCCTCTAAGCTAACTGGCCAGCCCTCTTTCTACTTTTTAATGAACATATACAAGGTGGTATCTCACAAAATATGTCAGAAACGTAGCCAAACTCTTAAATCAGATTAAAAACTAAACATCCTCTTAGTCACTCTTGCTACTTTCTGGAGGTCAGTAAACTTACCTTGGGTACTATAGGGGTTAAATGAAGCCACTGTAATATTTTAAGCTCTTGGTACATATTCATTCCACATAATTTTAAAAGGAATCAGCAATTATTGCTCCTATGATTAGCAAAGAAAGGTAAGTCATTCTAGTTTTGTTTTATTTTCACCATGCTGCCTCTTGTGAGATTACCTAAATTCGATTTTACTATTTCACTGATGAATGTCAGGTGTTGGCTGCCAGTTCAGCCACAGTGCCCATCTACTGTTTGAGACCTTTAGGACAGATAATTCGAGGCTGGGAATGCGAGGCTCTTTCTACCCCCACTAGTTAAGTGATAGGGAGAAGAGATTGTCCCACTCGGAGGCAGAGAGTTCGTAGCTGCACTCTGGACTTAGAAAGCCAGAGCTGGGCCCATGTTTGCTTACCTTGAACACCATTATCAAACGGGTAACTGGCCACAAGGGCACCACCATGGAGGTTTGCAGAAAGGACAAATGTCTCCGTTTCCAGCCACTTCATGACTGCCTCAGTTTCAGGCTGCCTTGATACATTATTAAATTCAAAAGCATCGGGGAAATTTCTATTCAGGTCATACTGGTTATAATTTTCCCTTTAAAAGAAAGAATGTTTTAGGGTTTATTGATGGTGTGTGAGGCAGTGGATTCTTGCAGTGTATAGACCTTTGGTTTGAGCTCCAGGTGTCTTTCCAAATGTAAATACAGGTGTGGTGGACTCCAGTGAACCACACCTGCCATTCACACCCTGTGCCATCTCCTCCCATGTAACTTGCTCTTGTGAATGGGACATTGGCTATTGTGATGCATGCAGAGGTTTGATAAGTGTTTGCACTTTGGGACTTTTGCAACCCTGAGACTCCAGTGGTAGCCACCTAGAGAGTCTACATGGAGAAACAAAGAAGTCAGGTGACAGCCAGAACTGATACTCCTGACACATGGCCCAGGCTAGTATCTCAGACAGAACCGAGCTGAGGCCCCAGATGTGTGGCACAGAGATTAATCATCTCTACTATGCCCTGTCCAAATTTCTGACTTACAGAATCAAAAGGAAATAAAAAGACTTAAGTTACTAAATGTTGGGGTGGTTTGTTACAGAGCAATTGATAGCAGAAACAATGAATGTGTTACTTTATACAAATGTATTTCTGAAAAGTGGAGTGGCTGTGTTTAAATATGCCAGAAAAACTTGAAGGGAATCAAGTGGTGAGATTTTGATTATTTTTGGTAAAGCAACCAAATTTATATATTACACAAATATAAATGTGTATTAGACATTTGAGAAATTTCAAACCTCCCAAGGCAGCTTGAAACAAAATAAACCATTTAAATCAGAACTATGACAAGACCCAATCTTCATGGTTAATTCTTGGCCTTCTGGCTTAATAAATCAGCCAGTAATCATCAAAGGCCTAGGCATTGGGGATCTAACAATGATAAACACATGGAGAGGATTCCTACCCTCAAGTAGCTTGCAGTTTAGCGGGGAGAGACATTAAACAGGAAATGAGAAACTAAAAATTGTGCTATGAAGGTAAAGTGCCAGGTGATCTGAGAGCATACCAGGGGACCTAATATATGGTAGGTCGGGGAAGGAGTCTTTGAGGAAATGCTATTTAGGCAGTGCGAGTGGATGAGGAGTGGGAAATGGCACGTGCAAAATGCCTGAGGTGAGAAAGAAGCTGGTAGTTCCAGCAGATGCAGGAGGGCCAGAGGTAAGGTGGGCACGGAGTAAACAGCCTTATTCAGTATTTCACATGCATCCTATGGGCAAGGGCAGCCCTCAGCACATCAGTTACATGACACAGGCTCTCAGGTGTTCCACTGTTGTGTAACTCCTCTTGCCAGGGCCTAACGGAGCCTGATGGGAGCCTTTGTGTTGTTTTGCTTTGTTTTTAAATAAGGGTAGACCAGCCTATTTTTACCTTCCATTACTGTAATAGCAATCAGGCTTTTTGACTGCTTCAAATCCATCCGGGTTCATTGATGGCATGATGTGTATCCGGGTGCTATTGATCAGATTTGTGATTTCAGGGTCTTTCCCATCATTGGTTACGAGATATTCGATCAGATGGAGCAGCAGTTCCCTCCCAACAGTCTGTATGTGATTAAGAGAAAAAGGGATTATTACTGGGGAAGAGGCAATAAAAAAAACTGTCCTGAAAACACAAATTCCCCAACAGGGGCCTCTGCACGTGATATTTTAGACAAAAATGAGTTTGTAAGATGACTGTTTCTCAAGCATACTGACACTCCAGCAAGTGGCAATCAATTGTGGGCTGTGCTAAAAATTACTTCTTCATGAAAGTTGAAGTGCCCATTAGTAAATAACTTACTCTTTAAACAATGATTAGAGTGGCGTAAAGGTTCTTCTTATGTTTTTCATTTGCTCACCTTCCTAAATACTTTCTGGAATGCTAGACAAGGAAGTGGATTTACAGAGAAGGCACGGGAAGGGAATTGTGCTTCTCCATGAGAAGGCGCAGTGCATGTAAAACCATCGTGTATGTCTTGGTGGACAACAGACTTAGAAGCACTGCATTAGACACTGTAGATTTTAACAGAAAAATCCAAGTTTGTAATAAACATAATTTAAATAGGTTTTTGATTTCCAAATTCCCCTATTTCTAAGTTCCCCTATTGTATCTGTGTATTTCTGATTTCCACATTTGCATGTTTCTAAAACTTTAGTCATTTGCACATCAGCCTCACAATTTTTTGCTGTATCTTCATATTATCCAGTATATTATCCCTATACTATTTTTTTATTTTGTATTTTCTTTAAATGGGCTCATTTTTACTTACATTAAAAATGAAACTTTGTATCATCACCACTTTGTTATATATATACTTCTAATATATATTAAGTAAAAGCAAGACTATTAAAATTTTTAAAAACTGTCACAACCATCTAAATTATCTTATGTATCATCAAAGATTGGGAAAGTGAAGGCCTGTGAGAGATCTTCCCCAAGAAAGAGATTAAGAAAAAAAAGGTAATTCACATTTCAGCCTTATTATAGGAAGATTTGATTAGACTATATCAAGTTCTCCCTATAATTCTAGGAAAATCTGCTTCTGAAGACCATATATTGGTGAGGGTTTAGTAAGTGGGAAATCAGGGGCCAGAGGTGATTAAGTAAGACAGCGCTGCAGACATTAATGTAGATGTTGTGCAGGAAAAGATTTAATGAAGCCTCAAAAGAATTTTTAGTTACGACTCCATCGTAGGAATTCTTCATTGTGACAAAGGATGAGCAATTCTTGAATAATAATTCCTCACTTTATGTCCCTCACTGGCACATAAAGAGACCACATTTTATAAATCTGTTATCCTAATGAACATAGAATAATTGAAATTGGGACTAAGAAAATTTGAGATATGTGAATTATATATTCATAGGTAGCCATGAAATTTAGAGTGGAAATATATTCAATTCTGACTTCAGTTTTTTTTTTTTTTTCCTACTCGTGTTTTCTTCTTCTGCTACATTTTTTCGTTTTTACGGTCAAAATTGTCACTGGAAAAAGTTCTTATAAGCTAATAACAAAAAAAGTCACACATGCCTCACACAAGGTTTCCAATTCTAAGATATAAGTTGGGAGCTCAAACACCTTTGCCAACAATCTCAGTGAGCTACTTACTGGCTGCCCTAAAGCCAGTGGGGGAGGAGTTGAGGCCTTTAAATTGTGAAAGATCACTTTAAATGTGAAAAGGGTAATTGGTGTAAGCAGCTTTCTCAGAAGGGAGTTAGGGAAGAGAAATAGGAAAAGGAAAGGAAAGAGGAAGTGACCAGGAGTCCTTTGTAGTCCTGCAAATTTCTAAATGCTGATTAGAAACTATAGGATGTTTTAATCAGGAAAAACCCAAGGCCAATCTGAGTCCCAAGTCAAGTACAGAGGTGGAAATGTCAGAATGTAGTTCCAAATGTGAATTTCTCTCTTAACTATCTTAACCATCCATTCTCAAGCACGCAAGAACTAAGTACTCGAGTTGGCAACGAAATTCACCCAACCAAAAGCAAATGAAAAGGAACAGTAAAGAAGCCACGACTGAGGCTGTGTTGAGTTGGAATTCAGTTAGATATAGAATCAAATTAAGCACCTATGGAAGCAAGGGGATGGAATGGATCATAAAATGTAAGGTTTATAATTATCAGAGAAGGTCGGGGCTGGGAAAGAGGGAAGAGGAAGAGAGAAGAATTTTCCAAGTGCTAATTTCTTCACTTTTCATAGCAAGGGGTCATAACATACTATCAAAATTTACAAACTATATATATATTAAATGACTACCATTTCAAAGTTTTTCATAATCTTTTTCTTAACTTTAGAAGGATCTTCTGGTGATCAATTCCTTAATTTGAGAAAATCCTTATCAAGTTCACCAGTTATTTTAGTTCCACTTCAGTTTTATAGGGGTCATCAAAAAATTTATGGAAAGATTCATATTTTTTTCTCTTTCTTTTTGTTAATTTATTTGTATTTTAATTTTATTTTTCTACAAGTGTTTTGAAGTAACCTTGTATTCTGTTGATAAATTCAAATAAAATTAAATTTCATACCTCTTAAATATAACAAATAATATGACACATTTTATTTTATAGTCTTTGATGCCTCTCATTTTCTTACTACAGAAATATATAGATGTCTAGAATGATGTCTGGCAAATATTTAACGATGACTATTTCTTGGTGATTTTTTAGTATCACTTTTTAAAAGAAAACCTGTCATTTTTACAAAAGCAATAAAATCATGATTCTTTCAGACCAAAGTATTTTCTGTTTGTCTGAATATTCCATAACAAATTACAAGTCTTAACAGCAGATGTAGATCAAAATCTTGAAAATATGATAAAAACCAGCTAAGAGTCAGATAATTTAAAAAATGCTGAGGTAAAGAGATAAAATTTCAGTGGGAGTTAAACAAAATCCTCTTTTTGTGGGTTATATTTTGCTGCCTCTGTAACAGCAGATTTATGCCAAATATTATTCAAATTAATTCTTCCCAACCTTAATATAAATGTGTCACTCATTCATGTTTTATGTATAAACCTCTCTTCGTTTAAAATTAAGTCTTTGAATATGAAACCTTGGAGAGTCAAAATTTTAAAAAAAGAATGTGGTCAAACAATTTCCATTAGTTTAACCAGCCTCTCACTTAATTAAGCATGCTCACTTCGTTTTTGTGGGAATGCAGACTTAATAAAAGAATCCCTAATTATGAGACTGAAAGGCCTGATGAACACATCAGTTTCTGCAGCCTTTCACCAATAATTCATCCATAGTTAAAATGGCAATAACCCACAAAGCAGAAAATAAATTTTCTATCAGTTTTAGTTCAATTTAGTCAAGTTGGAATTTGCCAGATAGATAAAAATGAGACCTGTAGCTCTTCAAAGAATGTTTATACACAATGGAAAAATACACAACACAGGTTGTGTGTGTGTGTGTGTGTGAGAGAGAGAGAGAGAGAGAGAGAGAGAGAACACGGAGGCAGGCTTCAAAGAATGTTTATACACAATGGAAAAATACACAACACAGGTTGTGTGTGTGTGTGTGTGAGAGAGAGAGAGAGAGAGAGAGAGAGAGAGAGAGAGAACACGGAGGCAGGAACAAAAACTTCAGTGATCCTAACGAAGGAATCTGTTTTTGAAATGCTACACTGTAATGCAGCTTCTTCGGGGAAAATAAGTATGTCATTTCTGGGGCTTCACAATGGTGTATTACAAGATTTAATTCATTTGTCTCAGTGCCTAGCTAATCCTTTTTCTTCAAATGTCAGCCTAAATATCACATTATCTAGCATACTTTACTTGGCCTCCCAAATCTGGGTTCAATGACCTGCCTAGTACTCTCATAACACTTCATACCTGCCTCTCTACTGCTGCTTACTTACATGACATGCACCTGATTGACCTTGATGGACTGCCCCTCCCCCCGCTCCACCACCTAAGCCATGAGGGCAGGGATGCTAACCGTTCTCCACTGTATCCCTGTATCCCTGATATATCTGGCCCAACTCCTGGGTATATCATGTATTCAATAAATAATTGTAAATAAAATACTGTTGACAAATCCATTACAAGGTCAAGACCATTCTGAGGAAGAACCCTCCAAAAACATGGATTTCAGGTGCTTAATGAGAAAAGATATACAAATTATCAAGTTATTTTATTTGAAGGATTTTCAACAATGAACAAATTTTATAGGGGTGGGGGTTCATGACAGTTCTATTCATGACATAGACTTAGGATATCTGGTCATTCTGGCTCAGCCTCATCAGAAAGGGAAATGGAGATAATTGAGGAATTTAAAACATGCTTAAAATGAATTAGACACTTCACCTGGAATAAAGATTAGTCCTGTCAAAAAAAAATTTAATTATCCAAAGTCATACTGCGAAACTGAGGACATTTTACTATCATCTGGAATAATGGTGGAAAAAGAGCTTGAGAGGTGACACTTGGAAGGACAAGCTTTAATTTGTTTTGTTTTAATAATAACTTCAAAACCTCTATTGCATGTTGACTACACATCCCAGATTTTCCAGGACAGGCACAATTTCAGATATTATATTCTATGTTGTCTGTGTAAACCATTAAAACACTCTCTAAATACAAACATTTAGACATACAAACTACATCTCATAAACTGTCTTATACCTAGAAGATGTGTACAAAATCATTTTATCCTTTTTTTTTTTTTTTTTTGTCTTTTTGTCTTTTTCCGTGTCCGGCAACGGATCGCAACCCTCAGTGTTGCCCCCACACCGGACCGGGGACCGGCAACGGGATCGCAACCCTTGGCGTTGCTCCCGCGCCTCGCTCAGCCAGTGAGCGGGAACCGGTCTGTATGTGGGATCCGAACCCTCGGGCAGGAGCGCCGCCGCGCTTCCCAAGCGGCGCACCCATCCAGTGCGCCACCAGGCCGGCACCTATCCTTTATTTTTAGGTTGAAAAATATGCCCACTAATATCCAGAGAACATTTTTCTTTTCAGCTATATATCTGGAATACAATTAACTATAAACCAATGTGCAAGGCTACATGACTACGCCAGTTGTCAAGTAAAGCAAATCATAACTAAAGCCAAAATGATTCGTTATTTTACTTATACTAAGTTTCCATTTGTATTGTCAGGGCTAGGGCTCAGACCCTTCAAACCCATTGTATGGACTGGATCACAAACCCCTCATATACCAGGCTGGGTCACCAGACCCCTCATATGCAAGCCCATGCTAAGTAATTGGGAGAGATCCCGGGAGCCGTTGGCAGACAGCATGAGCTCAGTCCTCAGCAGCAGCTTATAGAAGCCTCCAGCAGCAGCAGTGGTGCCTTACTTAGAGGGTCCCGGGGACACTGGCAGCAACAACCTCCAGCAGCAATAGTGGCCTCCCTGTGGCCATCCCAGAGGTGGGGGGTGGGAGGCGCTGTGGATCTGAGCCGCTCATCCTTTACACTTAAGTCATAACCCAGGACACCTGGGTGCACATGCGCAATTACATTAGACAGTAACCAAGGAACACCTGGGTGCACGTGCATATTTACATCAAATGCTCGGCAAGATTCTGAACATCTGAAGGGCCCTGACTATTTTCCTATATTTTCCCAATACAATGCCACCAAATGTGAAATTGTAAATGTGATGTGGATTTTTCCAGTTTATACCTGAATAAACCATCACAGTAAAAATAATTCATTGATGTTTCAGAAACAGAAGCTTTAAAAAAATCCCTAGCCCCCCCCCCCCAAAAAAAAACCAAACTTGCAATTCAGTTAACTTAACAAACACATATTGAATACCTACTCCTACAGTAATTATGATCATGGGCCCTGAAATCAACGGAACATGGGTTTGAACCCAGGCTCTGAGCTACACTTTGCCTGTTACTGGGTTAGCTTAATACTCTAGGCACCCAAGTCTTTAAGCACACAGTCATGCCTTGCTTCAGTATTTCCATTAGAGAGAAATTAGAGATGTCTTCCCAATCTAGAGATTACCTAACTAAAAGATTTTTTTTTCCACAAAAATTTAAAAACACGGGATAGAAGGTAAGTGCAAAACACAGAGTGGGGAGGCTCAAGGAAAGAACCAGGGGTGGAGATTTTCCCAGGCTTTTCTCCTGCAACCGCATTTAAGCTGAGGATATTAGATGTTTCCAGTTTCAGGGCATGGTCCCAGTTTTCCGTAAAGCTCTGATTTTAGGTTATTGGTTGTTGTTTACTATGAGCAAGCCGGTAACAGAATGAGATCCCACCCCCAAACAATATGAATATTCATGGCGTAAGGGAATGGTAGAGAACCCCTTCAGTGTGCGCTGGCATCAGCCCTGATTAAACTTAGATGTGTCAAGTGATGCCAAAGAGGACTTGCATAAATTAAACCTAGAACTGGGGCTTCTACAATTCAACATGCCAATGTGTGTTCAAACCAGGGCCTGGATAAACTAGAAAAACACCTGCTAGTTTTATTAAAATAAAAAAGGGAGAACCTCAGAAATGTTTCTCCCATGCTGTTCTGAAAACAGCGTGAATATCAGGTAATAAAAGCTCATCTTGGGCACTTTGTTAGCTCCCCGGGGTGATTCCTCAGCAGTCAAGGAGAGGGACTCAGGGAGCAGGAAGAGAAAGGGACAGAGACAGGGGACCTGGAGATATTCATTCCAGTGTAGCTGTCTTTAAGAGCTTGTACTCTTTTACATAATCAAGGAGCTCAAATCTCATCAAATAGTGTTAGAACAACTTGATTGTAGGGAAAATATAGGAAAATGGTCAGGGCCCCTTGGATGCTCAGAATCTTGCCGAGCATTTGATGTAAATATTCACGTGCATCCAGGTGTTCCTTGGCTATTGTCTAATGTAATTGCACATGTGCACCCAGGTGTCCTGGGTAATGGACTTAAGTATAAAGAACGAGTGGCTCTGATCTACAAGGCCCCCACCCCAGCGATACGTGTGGGAGGCTATGGGGAGGCCGCTACTGCTGCTGGCGGCTGTTGGTGCCAGTGCCCCAGGGGATCCAGTGCCCCCGGGATGTCCTGAGAGGCCACTGCTGTTGCTGCTTCTGCTGCTACTGCTGAGGACTGAGCTCATGTCGTCTGCCAGTGGCTCCCAGCATCTTTCCCAATTACCTAGCATGGACCTGCGTGTGAGGGGTCTGGTGACCCAGCCAGGCATGTGAGTGGTCAGTGACCCAGTCTGTACAATGGGTTTGAAGGGCCCTAACCCCTAGCCCTGACAATACAAATGGAAAACAGTGTAACTAAAGTAATGATACATTTTGGCTTTAGTTATGAATTGCTTTAACAATACAATAGTCCCTGACCCTACAACTAGCATAGTCACTTAGCTTTACAAGTGGCATAGTCGTGGCAGGATTCCAGGCATGTAAAAAAGCCCAACAATTGGTGTCACGGGTAGGATGCTGAGCAGGTAAAGGAGCCATTAGCCCCTTGGGGGGGGAGGAAATGTGGCTACTATTGGGTATGTGGTGCCCGGTGGCCACTTTCCTGTCGACTGGGGTCTGGCTGTTGCTACTGTACTGTGAGTCAACATGGACCGGAAACCCCATGAAGCTGCACGGTTTTGAGATTTGCAGCAGAAAGCAGACAGGTTGGAAATGGAATACATGCCCTGGAGGCTGAAGTACAGCAATAGGTCATTCCTGCTCCTGACACCGGGTATGATGATGAACCTGATGGTGAGTTGGGGGAGACTGTGCATCTCCTGGAATGACCTGCTCATCAGAAAGTGAAGCACGAGCAGCCTGTGGGACCGGTGGACTGGTAGGCAGCCCACAAGTGATCCAATTTACTACCTATGTCCTACATACCCAGGTTGAATTGGTGGGCTTGGGTAAACAATAAAGCAGCAGAAATAGGGAGAGGCCCTGGCTGCTGCAGCTATGGGACCTAGGGATGGATGGTGTGATATGCTCTGGAGATGATGTATTAAATACATGTCATGTTTGTCCAAAGGCAGATGGCTCTCCAGGTGCCACTTAAACCTGAGAAGGCTTGGAGGGTGTTGCATAAACCCGATGGCTCACCAGGTGCCATATAAACCTGAGAAAAGAGTGCCACATACAGATGAGCAAATGACCCACCTAGGGGTGGATGGTGTGATGTGCTCTGGAGAAGATGTAGTACACGCATGTTGCATTTGTCCTAAAGCAAATGGCTCGCTGGGTGCCACTTAAACCCAATGGCTTGCTGGGTGCGGTATAAACCTGAGAAAGCAGATGGCTCAATGATGCTGTACAAACCTGAGAAAAGAGTGAGAAAGAGTGCTGCATGCAGATGGGCAGATGACCCAATGATGGGTGCCCCTGCAGAATTTCAAGTATGTTTTCACCTGGCGAAAAGGTAGAAAAGTTAGCCTCCGTTACTATGCATCTGTCTCTGTGGCAGTGGTTATAGGGATAGCCACAGATATGTGCAAGGGCAGGACAGCCACTCCTTGATGAAATGGGTGAATGCAGCTGTTCAAACTATGTGGGCGAACACTGCAGAACTGCCTGAGACTGTGAGTGAAGGGCGTGCGTATGCCAAGCTGATTGAAGTAGTAGGCCCATCACAGCCCTGAGGCCTAGGAGAACTGAGTTTCTCCAGAGGGCAGACCTGAGGGCATCGCTGCCCTCACAAAACTACTCCCCGCCCTCCAGCTGCTCTGGCTGAAGCAGCCCTGCCTTGGGCAGCCCCAAGTGTGGTTTGTGCAGCAGTCTGGAGAGCACAAGCCAGAAACCTTGGTGGCGATCATGTTGTGTTAAGTTTGCAGGCCAGCAGAACATGAGCTGTGGAGGCATGGAGGCGTGGAGGTGTGGCAGCCTCCACCCAGATTTCAGAAGACATACGAAAAAGCTGGGGGACTCAGGCAGAGACCTGCTGTAGGGGTAGAGCTGCTGTGGAGGTCATCTATGGAGCAATGTGGAGCAGAAAAGTGGGGTTGGAGCCCCACAGAGAGCACCCACTGGGGAAGGTGGAACCAGGATAGCAGGACTGCCGCCAGGAGCCCAGAACTGTAGGGCCACTGGCAGCATGCAGCACTGGCCTGGAAAAGCTGCAGGCAGCAGGGAAGCTCAACGGGCTGTGCCTGGCAGAGCTGTAGGAGTGAGGCTGCCCAATGCTTTGGAGGTGCAGATGCCCCACTGTGCTTAATGTCTGCCCTGTTTGGGTTTTGGATTTTGGGGGTGCCTATTTTTCCTCTTTTCTGGTCTACTTTCCCAATTACCTAGCATGGACCTGCATGTGAGGGGTCTGTGACCCAGTCTGTACAATGAGTTTGAAGGGTCTGAACCCTAGCCCTAGCAATACAATTGGAGTAACCATACAATCTGCCAGTGGCTCCCAGGATCTTTCCCAATTACCTAGCGTGGACCTGCATGTGAGGGGTCTGTGACCCAGTCTGTACAATGAGTTTGAAGGGTCTGAACCCTAGCCCTAGCAATACAATTGGAGTAACCATACAATTGGCTATGTTGGCAGGAGTCCGACAATAACCCCAACCATACGATTAGCGTAGCTATTGCTGTAACCCTACACAGGGTTAATAAACATGCCTTCTGCAGAGGTGACCAAAAGAAACAATGGCCACAAAGCACTTAGAGTGGTCAGAGCTCAATAAATGTTTGCTGTTGTTATTCTTCTAAGCACTGTAGAAGGGAACCTGTCAGCCTGATTAGCATGGCATAGTGAGCCAGTGTTGCAGAAAGGATGTGAGCCAATGGCAAGGTCAACAAGAAAAAATTCTACAATATGGGCCTTGCCCCTAGTAGAACAACCTGATTTTTGTAAGAATAAGAGAATTCATGAAATTCGTACAAAATAAGGAGTGGGTTCTACTCCATTTCTTTTGTAACAATACTTGCCTGCAAATGGGTAATAAATAAGTTGATTTTGCTACCCATAGTTTGCTTTTTACATTCCTAGCTAATTACCATCAATCAAATTAACTGTACCTTCACAACTCCTAGAATAGGTATTAGCCAATAATGTTTCACCTAAATCCAGGAAACCTTTAGATCTAACTTTCAGTTTGAAGTAAATAGAGGAGCTAGAGGCACAAGCTCAATGACACTATAAGGAAGAAAAGAAAAGATTCAGAATGTAGGACGTTCTGCAGTACAGACAACTGATCAGGTGTCTTTAGTAAGTCTGGTATCATGAAAAGATATACATATATATTTTTGCACATATACACAGATCATATAATTTATACTAAAGACAAATCTCCCAGTAGCCCCCCAACGGGGCAAAATGTACTTTAAATGCTAGATTAAACATATCAACCAAATGTGATACATGGTCCTGAACTGGATCTTGATCTGAACAATTTTAGGGACATTTTGAGGACAACTGGAAAAACTAGAAAGTGGGGGTGGGGGGCAAGATAAAGATAGGATAAACATATATTGATATGAAAGGGTAGCTAGTATGAATTTTAAAAATGTTCTAAATAGCAAAATAGTATAGTCTCACTTGGTAAAAGTGCACACACAAATATCTGGAAAGCTAAAGAATAAGGAATGAACAGTGCTAATTTTTGGAAGATCAGTATATGTTTCCTTTTTTTGTTTATCTGTATCTTTTCTAAGATGAACCTAGGTTGGTTTTGTAATAGATAATTTTTAATTTAAAAAAAAATCGACCCAGTTCTAAAACAAGGCATAAAGAGGTAAAGTAAAAATTCATGGGGGGAAATGGCAGGTGTGATTGATAGAGATAGGTCTTCCTGATGCAGCTGATGCTCACTGTCATCTAGCCATGACACTGACTGTGGGACACGCACACAGGGATGATGCTTTAAAAATAGTGTGTTCAAGTCTGTCATGCCACGCAATGTGAATATGCCCCCTGCTGGGATTCTCCACAAGGCCCGTGAATTCCTGTAAGATCCATGGACCCTGCAGTCAGAGGTCAAGATTTCTACCAGAATAGCAAGGAATACATCCAAAGAAGGTTAAAAACCACTACTCTAAAATGTTAGCTATGTTGCTTTTTAATAGGGAGGTTCTTAAAAATGCTTTCGATTTTAAGCATTTGAGGGAGGAACAAGGCGGTGGTTAGACCCTGTACTGAGTGACTCCTATGTTCCTAGGTTAGGCCCTCACTTTCTCCAGCTCCTAGTGTCACTAGAAGGGCAGAATATACAAGATCTCAAATTCAGAATAATACATTTCTTAATAGCCCCATGGAGCCCCAAATACACTGGGACTCCCTGCACCAACCCCCGCCTAATCTTAGTCCTCAGCATTCCTCAAAGAATCAGAGCAAACTAGCAAGCCCTTATTTGATGGGATACACTACCCAGAGAGCAAAATGCCAGGAATTTGAGAAAGCGCATGAAAAGAATAAGCAAATTCATGGGTAAGTGAAGGAAAGAACTCGCTTATCTTTGGGAGTTTCAGTTCTGAGGACTAATTCCTGAGTATCAGGCTGCAGTCTCTGAAATGTGAGGAATTCAATAAATAAACTACTGAAGACAATGAGTGCCATATGTCTCTTATTAAAACTGGATCTAAAGGACCTTGATCAATAGACTGGAAAGAAAAAAAAAAAAAAATGAAGTGTGGGTTGCTGTCTGTAACAAATAGTTGTTTTATTAAAAGCAACTTTGATCAGACTCCCAGCAATGTAAGGTCTTTAAAATAGCCAATTATGCTCAAAAAATCACAGATGGATTGAACTTCCACCCACCCATAAATTGGATTCAAAGACCTACTCTTTTCTTAGAGGCAGGTGTTTGCACCTTAGCTGCAAGAAGTGCCCTCTCAGCAGGACAGGTTGGGCAGCATGCCTGGTCTAGGCAGGCTGCGTGTGTCATGAAGGGTGGATCCAGTTCTACAGAGCCTGGGTTTGGGGAAGGTTAAGCCAGGACAGGAAGCTCAGCATTGATTAGAGTGTGCCACCCAGACTATTGCAAATCCGGAAGTGTTTTAACAAGTCAGCAGATTATACTTAATGGAATATACACTTACTTTGAAATTCCTTAAAGGTAAGTGTGCTTTATAGGGTATTACACATATGCCTGTAGGGAAAATATAGGAAAATGGTCATCGCCCCTCAGATGTTCAGACTCTTGCCAAGCATTTGATATAAACATGCACATGTGCCCAGGTGTTCCTTGGCTATTGTCTAATGTAATTGTGCATATGCACCCAGGTGTCCTGGGTTATGGACTTAAGTATAAAGGACAAGTGGCTCTGATCCATGATGCCCCCCTGCCCCATCCCCAGGATGTCCCTGGGGTGGGGGGCCACAGAGAGGCCTCTACTGCTGCTGGAGTCTGTTGCTGTAACCTGTTGCTGCCAGTGCGCCTGGGGTGCCCTGAGACGCCACCACCACTGCTGCTACTGCTGCTAGTGAGGACTGAGCTTGTGTCATCTGCCAATGGCTCCCGGGATCTTTCCCAATTACCTAGTGTGGACCTGCGTGTGAGGGGTCTGGTGACCCAGCCTGACATGTGAGGGGTCTGGTGACCCAGCCTGACATGTGAGGGGTCTGGTGACCCAGCCTGACATGTGAGGGGTCTGGTGACCCAGCCTGACATGTGAGGGGTCTGGTGACCCAGCCTGACATGTGAGGGGTCTGGTGACCCAGCCTGACATGTGAGGGGTCTGGTGACCTGGACCTGCGTGTGAGGGGTCTGGTGACCCAGCCTGACATGTGAGGGGTCTGGTGACCCAGCCTGACATGTGAGGGGTCTGGTGACCCAGTCTGTACAACGGGTTTGAAGGGTCTGAGCCCTAGCTCCTGACAATACAATTGGAAAACTTAGTGTAACTAAAATAATGAAACGTTTTGGCTTCAGTTATGAATTACTTTAGCAATACAATTGGCCTATTCATGTGGCTTTACAATGCCTATGCAAATTTTCCTTAATGTAATGACTGGGTGCTATTTGACCACCCACTTGTATGGAGTCCTGGTAAACAGAAAATACCACAGTTGAAGTAAGGTGAGAAACAGAGGCGAACATCTTCAACTGCCTGGCAAGAATGCCTAGGCAGGTAAGAGAGAGAAAGCGTATTTTGCAAAACATATAATAAAAATAGAGTTTATCTCTGCTAAGTTGGAAAGGAAACAAGATATTATTAAGGAATTTAAGAGTGTTTGTTGAATGGTGGGTATGGGAGAACCCTAAATGTGATTGTCTAAACTTGAACATTGAAAACATTGAATGTTACATTAAGAGAGAGTGACAAAAGCATTCAAAAAACCAGATATCAGGAGCTCGGACAGATATTTGGGATCTTCTGATTGTTTTGAGTTCAAATATAATACAACTCCTTTGCTGGATCACCTCACTGCCGACCACGTGGCGGGGAAAAATCAGCCCGGGAAGGAGTTCAGGGACTGGGCTGGCAGGAGGCTGGAGGTTGGGCGCTGCTGTTCTTTCAGCCCCAAATATGAAAACAGCTCAGGTTCCTCTCACAGGGCACTGGGCACACAACCGAAGGCTGTGATGGTTGCTGGTCCCTGATTCCTTAAATTCTCTCAGAAGGCCTCACAGGAAGACCTTTCAGGGCCTGGCTTCTTTGCTACAGTGTATGCTGGAGACTTCTCCAAGCTTCCTCTTTAGCATTTACACAGTGCTCGAGAGACTTCAGGGGAAGTTTCTCCAGGGACATTTCAGAAATTCAAGCCACGTACATACCTCATCTCCATGCATATTTGCCACGTATTTGAACTCTGGGATCCCAATTCTGTGTTCCTTTGGAAACTGCCCCACAACAAGAACCCACAGGTTTCTACCTTTACAGAAAGAAAAAGACAGAAAAATAAGTTGTCTCTTAAAATGACAAATGAACTCTGGGAGTATGAGAACAGGAAACAAAAGATGCTGCTTCTCCCACCTGATTACTTTCAAGTTTCATGGTGACTTAAGTTCATATGACTAATATTTCTGTGCTTAAAATGCTCTTTATTTACTGCCAGAATTTAAGGAAACCCTTTCAATGTGGCACAAATATTTAACTTATTATTTTAGAATGTTACTTTTAAAAACTGAAGACTTATTAGGCAACGTAGATCTTAAATTCTTCCAAAATGTTTATAAACTTGGCTGTGATCCTAGAGTCTCAGAAATAATCTCGCTAATTCACACAATTATACACAGTTAAATTATAATTGATGGTTGACTGGGAGGGTGCCATGACTCTGAGTACAAGGAAAGTGAAAAAAGCAATAGCAATAAAACACGTAACTCAGAAGATTGTTTTTAAAGGAAGAAATCTTGAATCTTGTCTCTAAACGCTGATGTGACACGGCCCCTTTGCAGTGTCGTTGATGTGCACTGAGTCCTGTCAAGTAAACTGGGAACCACAACCCATACTAATAATGCCAAGGAAAACTTCTAAGTCCTAGCTCTGTCGTAGACTGTGATTTGGGAAAGGAAAGGCAGAGACCAAAGATCACTGAGGATTTGGTTTGTGCAGACATTACAGTCAGTACTCTGGTTCATGTAATCTCAAGTAATCCCTTGTCATAATCCACTGAGATGGATTATTAACCAGACTTTACAAATGACAAAACTGATTTTCAAAAATGTTAAGTAAACTGTTTATGATCATGTAGTCAGTAAGAGGCTGTGATCGGAGCCCCAGAGCCGAGCACAGAACTCTTGTCTATTTGCCTTCATTTCTAGTGCTCCTCTAACAAAAGCTGCCAGTGTCTCAAGAGGTTTGGTTTCCCAACCAGTAAAAATGAAGGGGTCCCTTTCAATTCTCAAATTGGCACTTTTAATACAAATACTTTAAAATTAGAGATTGGGGTATACTTGTTTTCTATCACATACGCACAAAGTTCAAATATCTGTGATAACTAAGCCTTATGTGGAATTTAAGAGCCTACGAAAGGAATTTAATAGCAATTAATACAGTAATGCTGAGCAGGTTTCGGTAGATTTTCAGATCCAGTTCCTTAAATCAGGGGTCCCACAGGCCAAGGAGCACTCAGTTGCCATGAGGCACTCAGGGAGAAGCAGATACTAGACTCATCTTTTAAAACATGTATGTATTCATAGTTTACTATAACAATATATTAGGGAAATTTATCATGATAGGGTGATGCTTTAAATGCAGTAATTGCAGGAATTCTCAGAAAATACCCACAAAAGTCAGTTATCTGATTGATGGCCCCTGTTCAGTGTGCAGAATTTTCATTCACTTATACATCTATTTATTGAATACTACTATATCCAGGTATTGAATGTGGATCACCCACAAAAGTCAGTTATCTGATTGATGGCCCCTGTTCAGTGTGCAGAATTTTCATTCACTCATACATCTATTTATTGAATACTACTATATCCAGGTATTGAATGTGGATTAGACTGTACAAATTAGTCACATACTCTATGCCTAATGAATTCCTGAGCTAGTGGAGAATAGCAACATGCATACATGTAATCACACTGGAGTGTGACATATATAATCACAGAAGTGTGTGTAGGGTACTATTATGGGTGTAGAATAAAAAAAGAAATGGTTAGCCTTTTCCAAGGAGGGGGATCATGAAAAGCTTTACAAATGCAAGGTTTTATAGATGATGCTTCTGAACAGATTTCTGAAGAACGATTCTGAGTTTGCCATGTGGATAAATAAGTACAAGTACACTCCATCCAGTGATTCTGCTAGAAGTATCTGATTAACCGCAACCCTCTATGCCCCAGTGCCATCATTTCTCTGGTCATCTGCTACTTCAATTCGATGAAATTAACATTTTCATGTGAAACAAGGAAGAACTTTTTATGAGTGAGCTATTAAACCTGGCTCTTTAGGTTTGCTTCTGGGGAATTTTCTGTAACTATTAGTGCTTTTAAAGCTAGAATAATCACAAATTTGTACAGAATATACTCCAGTTGCCTTTACAAGCAAGGGAAAAATTCAATGTCATCTCAACATAATATTTATCAATTGTTATTTATACCTCTAAGTCTGCAACAGCTGGCCTGTTATATAAAGGATAGCGTAAGACAACAAAACTTCACTTGATATGGATATCCAATGTTATTTAGTTTAAGGAAGGAAGGCAATCAAACTGATAAAACCTAAGTGAAGAAGTGCTTTGGAGGGTAACAATCTCAATTTAAGCACGAATGGCCCCTAAGTGAACTGCAAGATGAGAAACTTACCTTGAATGATCTGAAGGGCACAAAGTCTGAGAAGAAAACCACCCAACAGAATATACACAGTCCTTTCAGAATAACAAGCATCTTGAAGGGTTTGAACCATCTTCTTCAACAAACACTGGCCATCTCTGGCCTAGACCACAGTAAATGCACAAAAGACAAACTACTTTTCACAACCTGGTTGCCCAGTTGTGAGGAAAATGGAGACAGACTGGTCAGGCTCCCTCACCTCATATCTGGCTGAGCATGGCTCAGACTGTCTGTTGAAAATATGCTAATTGTATGTGTGTGCCCATGTGTTCCTTGGTTATCTGACTCTAGTATAAAGGACAATGGCTCTGATCTACTAGGAGGCTGGGAGCTGAGCTTGCACCCAAATAAAGCATGTCAACCTTGCCAATGGCTTCCAGAATCTTTTTCCTAGCTCCTGACCTGTATATGGTGGGACTGTGACCCAGTGCATACGAGGGGTCTATGACCCAGCCTGATACAAGATACGGGTAATTTAAATAAGATTTTTCCCCCCATCAAGGTTGGAAAGACTACCTCTATTCTCCAAAGTTCTTGCTAATAACTGGTGTACGAAAGAGTTCTGAAGTGCTCAGCCTCTCTCTCTTCACCACAAAGCAAATAAAATTTGGATTCCAGATACTTTGGTACCTATATTCAGTAACTCACTCAGGGTTTGACACAAGTTCCAGGGCTGAGACATAGGTGTTGTCTTGCTAGGGCGAGGGCTAGGGCTCAGACCCTTCAAACCCACTGGATGGACTGGGTCACAAACCCCTCACCTGCAGGTAATGAGCTAGGTAATATGAAAAAGATCCTGGGAGCCATGGGTAAAAATTAATAGGCTTTATTCAGATGCAAGATCAGGTAGCTAGCAGCAGCCAACCTAGTGGCCTCCTGGGGTGTCCTGAGGGAGCCATTCATCCTTTATACTTAAGTCCAATAACTCAGTAACACTTGGGCGTGAGTCAGACAACCCAGGAACACCTGGGTGCCCATGCGCATCCACAGACAATAGCCAAGGAACACCTGGGTGCATGTGCACAGTTATTTACATCAAATGCTCAGCAAGATTCCGAACCTCCAAGGGATCCTGACCATTTACTTTTCATTTTCCCTACAGGTACCCAATCAGGTTTGCTTGGAGGATCAGGAAAAGTTTTACATTTTAGAAGGATTCACTAAGATCTAGAGGACAAGGAAGCAGACAAGTGCTACAAAGTATGAGTTCAGGAGAAAGTAGGAAGAGAAGCTTAGAAAACTAAGTATAGCTTCAGCAGGTAGAAATGGGAGGGGTGTCATTACCATGTCAGAATCACCTACGATCCTTGTAAAACTGCCAATTCCTGAGCTCTGGCCTCCATCTACTGAATCAAACGCTAGGGGTAAAGCCTGAAACCTGCATTTAATAACCTCCTTTGGTGATTGTGAGGCCCATTAAAGTTTGAAAGCTGCTGAGACTGAGGCAGTAAATGTCCAGACAGATTTGGAAGGTAGAAGATCTGTAGGGAAAACCATCTCATTTTACATATAATCATGAACATGTTTCTATGTTAAGAAATATACTTCTACTCTACCTTTTTAAATCACTGCTTAATATTTTATATGCATGCACTACCATCTATTCAACCAATTCTCTACTGTTAGGTGTCCAACAATAAGTAATTTAATGTAAATGACAGCATGTCCACTAAAATTATGTACAGAATTTATAACATTAAACATATTCTATAATGTGAAAAAAATCAGAATGTTAAATTATATAACTACAACTATGTAAAACAGACTGTTCATTAAAAACCTATAGCTCCATACCATATAAAACCTTAAATGAAATGATGGCTGAGTCCCTACAAGAGTTGAAAATGGCACTGTCAGTGATAAGGAACTAAGTGTTAAGGTGATAAAACCCAGTAATTTTTTTTTCACTTTTTCATATTTCCAGGTTTTGTCTTTAAGAAAAAAAAAAAAAAACCTAGAACACCAAATCCCATCACTTCTAAAGTCCAGACACTATGTGCCAGGCACTATGCTAAGCATGTCACAGTACTTGGTCTTCGCAACACCTCCGCATGGTGGGTGACAGCCACCATTCAGAGTTGAGAAAAATGAGTTATGTGACAAAACCAGGGTTCAAACCCAGGTCTGTCTGATTCCAACACCGGTGCTCTTCTGATGACCTTGATCTCTCTGAAAGTACCAACGCCACGCTAGGGAAAAAGTTCCCCAGCAGTTCTTTCCGCATCATGTTGCTATGGTCTGCACCAGGAGCAAGATCTAGCCTGCTACCTGGCTGTGACGGACAGCTCCAGCGCAAGACAACAGAATCGAAGGCTTCCCTCTAGGGACACTCCATACTGCATGTTGAGGTAACCCATCAGACTGCCTCTACATTGGGAGTTTCAGTGGGACATGACCAGAAAGAAGCAGAGACCCTGGCTGGCCTCACTGCGGGAGCTGAGCTGTGGTGAAGATGAAGCACGTTCCAGTTTCTCACGAGGCTTGCTGCATGTATGGTCTGATACACGGAGCTCTGGGATCCAGAGTGACGCATCAGCTGCTGGTTTCCCTGACTTGCTCGTTCATCTCTGTATCCTTATAAGTATCTTCTGACCTAGGTCAAAGCCTGAGAGATCTTGCCCAACACTCTGAGTTTCAGTTTCCTCATACAGAAGTGGGAATAAGAGCCCGATCGGCACAGCTGTTGTGTCTGCCCTGCAGTGGCTTACCAACAGTGTGAGTTCCTTCTACCTTCCCTAAGAGTGATCCAAAGATTTGACACCAAACAAACCCTCAATTTCACTTACGTTCGTTCCCATTAACACACGCACAAGAGACATATCACATCAGCACCGCACTCTCCCAAGTGAGCCACGGGCTGGCCCCATCTTTTATTTTCTTATTCAGCAAATATTTGTAGAATGACCACCCTGAGCCTGGCATTTAGTCACCTGAAACAAATGTAAGTTACTAATTGATTCTACTCCCTTGTTTGTTTGTTTATTTTTGACAGCTGGCTGGTATCAGGATCTGAACTCTTGACCTTGTGTTAGCACCGCGCTCTAACCAACTGAACTTAACCAGCTCTTGAAAAACACTAATTTTCTATTTCTGACATGACTTTCATCATTTGGGAAAAAAAAGTCCAAATGAAGAATAATGTTTGGCAAACTTTCCATTATGTGAGGGAGTAATCAAAGTGAATTGCATCACACGGCACCACTGCTTTTCCTGCAGTGGCTCCCCATGGCCCTTTGGCAGGACACACCAGACCTCTCATGGTGTATCCCCTTCCTACCTTGGGTCTCCCACCACAATCCCATACACCAGGCTCTGACCATTCTTCATTACGTGTGGTTCCCAAAGGAGCCAACCCCCTGCCTTGATAACTTTAACGCATGCTCTTTCTTCTGCGTGGATAGTCCTTAGCCCACCTGATCCAAGTGGCCAACTTCCACTTGCCCTTTCAAAGCTTGACAGAAACTCCCCACCCATCCAACACCTTTCCTACCCTTGTCCTCCCTCCGTCCCATCCCTTTCCAGCCTGAGTCAGATGCTCCCCTTTGAACTTTCATAGTACCTCTGTAACCCCTCTCCTAACACTCTCTGAAACCATAGGTTTTCTGCAGGCAATGGATTGTGTATCTCTGTGCTTGCAGAATCTAGTGTAGTGCCTGACACATACATAGTAGATGACTGATAAATGTTTGCTGAATGAACGAATAATTGGATAAATTAATAAACCCAAGGAAGTCCAGTTGGAGCCAGAGTCACCCTTGGCCCAGAGATTAGATGGCACTGTTTTACAGTATTAATGGAAAAGTCTGTGACTAGTTTATAAGGTGCCATCTGGAGTGGGCTCTGGAAAGAACCCAGTTTTCTAGATCAATTCCAGTGTAGATGGACCTTCTTGGAGTATTTCCTTATATGAAAGAGCCAAGATACAAACCAAATATCTGACTTCAAGTTAGACTCTTCCAACACTATGGGGAGATGGGATTTCATTTGCTTACACACTTGTCCCCATAGCATGAATGTTTTGATATTATACCCAAGAAATGTAGACATTAGGCATCATTTCATTTTTTTCCTGAAAGGTGAATGGGAAGATTTGGGGAATTCAATTCCTAAATCAAGGACACTTCCTTTTTTAATTGGAAAAAGAAGAAAAATCTGAAGATACATTGGGTTGGAACAGATATTTTCTTT
Organism: Galeopterus variegatus; assembly: GCF_000696425.1. NCBI lineage: Eukaryota > Metazoa > Chordata > Mammalia > Dermoptera > Cynocephalidae > Galeopterus > Galeopterus variegatus. Next base: position 93,649 of record NW_007729815.1, on the reverse strand, counting down.
TTCTTTTCTGATTTCAAGACAGGCAAGACTCCCAGAGAAACTGAGCAGCTTGTCTCACGAATCACCAACCGTCAACCAAAACAGGAAGATCTTAGCAGATTCCTCTGCCTTCCTCCCACTCCATTTCCAGGTCAGAGGCTGATGAATCTGTTCCCCTTCCTCTAAAGATTTTAATTTTAAAACTATAAACTGTAAAATTATAAGTTTTTTAAAATGGAGTTTTAAAAACTAGACATAATTATGTCCCAACCATTATAATTTCTGTATGTTCTTTTCTCGTCTTTTTTTCATATAGAGACAGGAAACTTGTTTTTAAATCCCCAATGTGAAAGCCTCTAGAGGCCTCAGACTATAAAAAGCTGAGAACTTCCCTTTCTTGTCCCTTGGGAAAAAGGTCAAACATAATCAGATCACTTTTTTGAAGGGCAGTTCAGAAATAATATCAAGATTGAGCATTACCTTACTTAAAGAGGTTTCTTAAACGTTATTTTAGAAGATGTGATCCTTACAGCTAGCACTACACATTTATTGTCCATTTTGGTTTTCTCTTTTATGGCAGGTCAGGGGCATCCTGGTTCAGCGTTGAGGTTTTGTTTGGTTCTTCCTGCCCCATTGGTATTCTTATTTCTTATGACTGTTTGTAGATGTCACACAG